>NC_060881.1:11202500-11502500 GCF_021901495.1 Neodiprion virginianus | reverse complement strand
TTAGACGGATGCTGAGAAGTACGTCGCGGCTTAGAGGACGCGACATAGAGCGGTATGTATAACAGAGAATAATCTAGGAAAACGAACTCTGAAAAAGGCTAACAAGTATTGGAATGTAAGAAGAAGTAAACATATCCCGCTGTACATAGAAAGGTTCCGACTTTTTCAAACAATATCGAACGAAATTATAGGTGTGGTAAAAAATCAACGAATATGACACGAGGTGATTGAGGTTATGGCGATCTGTCAGTTCGGTAGCGTGATAGCAGCACAACGCGCATGCGCACCTGGGCACGCATCATTGCAATGCATTATTTTGCATTTGTGGCCATACGTAATTTTGATATTCCCTCTACTTGAGCAGGCTTGACAGTTCGTTTGAATTGATATTTGGACGTTGTTTTTGCAACGACTCAGATTCGTATCCAAAATGCCAGCTATTCTGTCGCTGGATTATCTTATTTTATGCTGGTTGCGTTGATGCGATATTGTTTCCGTCACGGCAGATGATTGCTGGAAATTCGGCGATTGCTGCTGCAGCTGGTTTCGTAGACGCGGATACTGCGATTGATGCGATTGTTGTTCATGAAGCAATGCGAAAACTCGACGCTGTTTATCTTCATATTGGTGATCCTGACGTTCCTGTTATTGTGGGTCGTGCAGAAATTCCATCTGTAGATACTACGTGAGTTCTGATGCGCACTTCGAACTGCGCTTCAACGTTACGGTTTAAAGACTTCATACCGCAACTTTGAACTTAGAGGTAAGGTAATGACAGGTGAGATAGCCATGGGTAAGAGATGGCTCATAGTATAGTCCAATACAGTTAAGTGCATACGAACTTATACTCTTACCTATGGGCCATCTCTTACCTATAACCATCTCACTCGGAATGAACCCTGTGAAGAATCACTTTACGGAATGAAACCAGCCACCAAAAAGAACTTTTTCATGCTTATTCCGTAAAAAAATGATTTTACATATTTTACTTTTTTTTTTAAATCTTAGTAATTATAGCCTTTCATCAATTTGTTGACTTCATGTAACGTATCCATAATTATGTTGTTACTAGATTTTTGTAATTTCAAAAACATTACTTTTGAATAAACTTTCATTTAGCCTTTTAACTCGTTTGTCAGCCTTAAAAAAGACCTTCATAGACTACTTCCATGAATATATTAAATATTGAAAAAGTTGAAATTCATGTGATCAAGTAAAATTGCCCATGTTATTTTCGATCACAATCGCACACACCTATTATGTTAGGCCAAAACCGGATGTATCCCAAATCGTTTTCAAAACCATTTAAGGGCATTTTCTTTAAAATTATATTTGAAAACCATATAAAACACAACACATAACAGAGACTAGTTTTGTTATTTATCGTAAAAAACATAGACATATAAGTCGTTAGCATAGTCAAATAATAATTTTTTTTTGCATCTCTGAGATAAAAAGGAAAACCTGATGAATCCGCTTCTGACCGCTCACTCCTTAATTCTGTGTTATTACTAAAAACTTGGGATCCTTGGAAAAATAGCTTTCTTTCACGTATATTGTATCAATCAACTGTTCATTGTCACCAAATTTGACGTGGGAAACGAGAGGTTTTTCATTTTATTTTTTCAATGCCGCTCAATGCAATGAAATAAAAAGAGATATGAAGCAACACAATCAATCAAATTTAAAGAATTCAGAGATAGAACTAGGTAAGGATAGCGATGATCGTCAAGTAGAGAAAGAGCGCAATTACGAGGCGCGGACTTTCTGCAGAGTATATTACGACTCCAAATGCCACCGTGTTCGGTCCTGCACACCCGAGTATTCTGCACTCAGGATATTTTATTATAATAGTTTATTATTTTAAGGAGAGTCAATTCCAACCAGATCTGAAATTTTATTATTCACTTTTGCATAAAGTCGCGTATTCATAGCGTTCGCAAATAACCGAGCTTGATGAAGGGAACGGAAAAATCTATATCACCAAGGCCAACTCAGTACCTCGCAAAATTGGTAAAACCAGATGCATACACTGTATGCAGTTGGTCATCAGACGATCGCCCTCAACCAACTTCGGGTTCAGTCTGAACTAATAGTTCAACCATATTTTGCAAACGTTTTTTAGAAACAAGTTGTCAGGAAGCTGCGGTCGAGAGCACTTCACTTTGCAATCCTTCCTTACAATTCCAACAGGTCTACTTGACTCTGTTGCAACAATAAGGAATTCTCATGACTAACAGGTAATATTTCGGATTTTGGTAGTTAATAATTTCATTCAATCTCGCCAGTCCTGCTATGTGGTTGTAGCGATAACTGTATCGTAAATTGCCCTTTTTTAACAAATATCTTTTGTTTGTTAACTGTAATATACCTATTGTCACGTTGAGGAAATAATACGCCCTTAGACCACTTAGTTCGAGATACTACACAACGTTATCCATTTTTGTCCCACTACCTTTTCCCCTTTCTTTTCTTCTCTTTTCTCCCTGCGATTTGCCCTAGGCATTGGAAGAACTGCACCGAGATTCCTTATCAGGAATGGGTCCCGGCATGTTGGAAAACCTTTCAACAGGAATTGCATTTTCTCATTGGCGTTGCACATGATGTCACTCCTGCCGTGTATCACCGTGTTTCTAAGTATAACGTAGCTACTTTGATTCAGTCAGCCTTCAACTTACCTCTGTGATTCGATCCATGCCGTTTTTCAATAGAGGGATTATTGTATATATTGTAACGCGAAGGGATAAAAATATAGGTATTCGAGCCTACGTACTCCTCGAGGGGGGTGGAGGTGGAGGGGGGCTGCAAGTCGCCTTGGCCCGGTAACACGGGTCATCAGTCAGATGATAACACCTTGTAAATAAAGACGTACCTTTGAGAGTAAAGTATCACAGGTCACAGGTTAGCGTGTGTGCAAGAGTTTAAAAGGTTGGAGAATTAGCGAGTGCAACCTATCTTTAGATCACCTGGGCGTTTAAGGTAATAAATGAGATTTTTTTGTTGGAAATCTAAAATATCCGTGAGTTGCCCTTATTTCATGCGTCCCGCTCCCGATCACTTATTCCTTGAGATTATCACCAACCTTCGTTCGAATAGCCGTGTTTCAGTCGGCGAACACACGACCCTCGGGCCATCAGCTCCAGCTAGTCGGCAAATTCTAGGTTGGTTCGAGGCTAAATGAGAATAAAAAAACCCGACCTGACGCTCAACACATAAAGTAAGAAGGTGAAGAAGCTTCGCACCGGAGGACCGTGACGCTCCGGTGCATTATTTTACCCCTTTTTATCCCTTGATGCCTTCGAGCATTTGCCGCCTTGATAGTAGACGGGGTGTTTCGTTACAAGGTACAAAAACAAACTGCGGTATATGTTTTAACGTGATATTACAAAAAAAAAGACAGAAGAACAACAACTTGTTGCTCTTTCAACTTCTTGTTTAATACGAACAAATTGTGGATGAACAAGGTACGTATTAATGTAGAGCTATTTTTCGCCACACGAGATTTCAGTTCGATTTTCAGTCAGTACTTATTCAAAAGCTATAGGAGAAAAATTGGGAAATCTTGAAATATTTTCTGAGGCGTTGATCCCACGATATTCTTATTCCACTTGCCCAGTTCTGTAGATTCAAATCAGATAAAAAGGGAACTTACGAATTAAGTTTGACGATAAGCCCAATGTAGCACAAAAATTGAGCTAGTCCTAGATCTTTGTATTTTCGAGGAAAATTGCGCATACTAGAAAAACAAGTTAGAATTTATAATTTCATATGCTCATCTGGTTTTTTTTTTACAAGAGAAAGCGTTCGCCAATAGTCTAAAGTCACTTCTTGTCAGACCATACATTTAAATATTATTGCAGAGAAATATGCTATATTCTTACAACGCTTCGTGCTTTTTTGTGGTCTCAGGTTGTGGTACAATTAGGTACTCACGAATTGAGTAGCTTGAAGCCCGGAATGTGAGATCAGAAGATTTCATGAGTTCCCTTACCTTTATACAGAATAGTGTTGTATTACCATGAATGAATGAGTTTAGTATTAGCATTACTTCAACGAATTCTGAATGCGCCACGACGCCACGAATGTTTGTCTAGCCAAGCCAGCTCCAACTGAACCGGCGATGACGGCGTAGACGGGTATATTATGGTCCGGCACGAGCCCTGAAAGAGTATCGTTATCGTTGACATGACCTTGCATTTCGAGAACTGAAAACTCGCCTTCGATCGGTCCAGGGCGCGGAAACATTTGAAGTAAAGTCTTTGGCCGACGAGCTCGAAAGGCACGGTTACTGAATGCTGATTTCTGCGGCTATGAACCCTAGCTTGGCTAATGGTCTACCCCTAGTAGGGTAATGGCGGGGCGATTGTAGGCAAAGAGTGGTACATGCTATTACATAGGTCGGTATCATAGACATCATTGTTGATAACTCTTTGTAGATTTATATGGTATCTATAAACCCAGGTAACATAAAGTTGCCTACCATCTGATTCTTGAAGTGGGTCGTGTCTATTCGTTAATGAAAGAGTGCAATTCAAAGATGCCTGTGAGGTGAAAGAAAGCGATTGGTGCTAGAATTTTCAAAAGTATTTAATTTTCGATCAGGTATATTTCATAAAAGTAACACACATGAGATTTAAAATTGAACAAAAATGTCGTGTTCATGCGTGTAATATTTCCAACGGCTTAAGCAGATCATAATTGGTCGGTATCTGTGATATTCTCGATCTCCTTGCTTGCCCGAATTTCACTCCGAGCATCTGGTTTCCAGTGTTAATTAGGATCAGGCTTACGCTGTGCGGTATTCATTAGTAAGAGCGGAACCGAGCTTTACTGGTTATACGATCCCGCCATTTTTAGTGTTTCGCTGAAGTCACGTTTCATCTGCGGCAAGGGTCGGGAAGTGAAAGGAGTTCTGTTGGAGATGAGTCCCATGCAAGTTCAAATCATGAGGTCTTCTCATGCTCGCGGAATCATGGATCTCCCCCAAAAAGTCAGATGTGATCACTTAACAGCTTAACCACAATCTCATTCGCTGTACATACCGACGAAAGTAAATCAAGGAGGTTGTACAACCAGAAATCTATACTTGTTTAATATTTTTATTGCGAGGCGATCGCACGTCAAGTATTTATCAAATTATTACATTTATAAGATAAGGTGTTTACCCTAAAAATGTAATAAAAGACCAAAATTATCAACAAGAACTTCAATATGTTTTTTCACAAATTTACCAGACCAAATTTTCATTTTGCTTAATAATCAATTCAGTATTGCTACTTGCTTGTTGATCAAAATCAATATTAGTACAATCTTGAAAAATTAAATATTCAATGACACTAATGTGATCAAAAAATTGTCATGGTGGAACTGGAGAGAATAATCTGAGTACGGTGATGCATCGCACAGTAAAGTCGAATGTAGTCTAAGTAATCGATATCGTCTTTTTCATAGCTTTAACCCGTATTTTCATTATTAAGGGAGACACGGTAGAGCTGACGTATATAGTAATTCAATAAATACTTGAAGTGCAACTGTTTTGTAATAAAATTATCGAACAAGTATTGATTTTAAAGTGAACAGCCCTCTTAAGCCCGTCTGATTTACAGAAAAAACCTGTACGTTGGACTCGAAAGTATAATTGGGAATTGCTACAAACTATTAAAGTTTGAAAAATTTCGAATGTTTTCCGACAGTATGATCAGTATGATAATAGTGCATATTTGTTTTCTAACGTTAATAGACCCGAATCTACATCTAGCTAAAACGAAAATAAAAATTTCAACAAAATGATCTTCATTTCTACAGCATTACTCTCGGAAATCATTTGAATTTCAGAATGAAGTCGGCTTTTCCTCGAACATTTGAAGAAATTTACGCGCGTCTGTACCGTCGAAAAAGTGCAAGGAGAAAAAAGAGACTGTGCATACAATTCACGGTTATAGTGGGTGGGTCGACTTTTGCTGAGTTCAGTTATTTATGGAACAGTATCGCGTTTGTATGCGAGACGAAGCGGGCGGTCGAAAGTTATGAAACAGCGGTGCAGAGCGAATGCGGTAACTGTGTTACATACAGCCATGCACATCACAGTCCCAGGTCGACAAGCGTGCACGAGGACTGGGAAATGAGACGTCAGCCAAATGTACTTTTTTTTCTGAATTTTGTGCGCAAGAAATACAATGTTATCCAAATAACCGACATAGTTTTTTTCTAATCAACCCTTTCTATAAGGATTTGCCAGAACTGATAACGAAGCCAAAGTCTATCTGGCATCCAGGATTGTGCTTACAGCACCGACCCAGGTGTTCAACACAATCGGCTGAGTACTGTTTCATTGATGTTGACCTAGCAATGCCATTTTGGCTAGGTACTGGTATAGTGAAGGGCAAACTAATATTAGGTATCCGGTGTTAATATTGCAATGGTGCATGCTTTGGCAAAATAGTGTCGGGTGGTCGGTATTAGCTCTGCATTGGTTCGTATAACACAAATGTAGGTTCGGTATCTTTCACCAGCACCGGTACGATCATACCATTCAGGGAATAACCATTAATGGTTCATTGTTGCTACGAAGACTGGACCAATAATAGTAGTCTTGGCACGAGAGTTTAAAAAACTTGTTCCAGTTGTGGATTCCTCCGTGGATTAGAGTAATTTTGGTGACTTTTGTTATCGTACAGTGCAATAAATAAGGCCGTGAATTTAACATTCTCAAATTCTGTGGTGTTCCATATTGTTTTGTGTTACAATCAAAATTATCCACTGTTAATTGGTAAATAAATTAAACACTAAGAATTTAAAATGGTAGTAATACCTACCGCTTAGCATTAAAAAAAATTGAGTACTTAACAGTACGGTGAACCATACTGTAGGATTTGAGTAATATTGGACTTACACTGGCTTCTTTACCATTTATCGGAAGGTTTCTTCTAGTTTTCCTACTTCCACAAAATCCCAAATTCTCAAAGCAAAGAACAACCAAGATTATCCGAGGTGCACGGTGCATATCATAGAATTCAGCGGAAGAGAAATCAATCACGACTTTCCGTTGTGTGAAATCCGAAAAAGAGAATGATCGATTGGAGGCTTAAAAAAATTGTGTGAGCATCTCAAGTTCTATGTAAAAACAAAAAAAAAACATACCTCTAAGCATGTGAGAGTTATATTTAATTGCATTGAGTTGGTATACAAATAGCAATGCCACGCAAAATAAGTATTAGAATTAAATACGACTTTGGCTTTGGCGCAGTGATATATCTTATACGACTGCGGCGCAAGTAGATGGCATCTTCCGATAGTTTGCATCCAGATATTTTTCGTATTCCAAAAATTCAGACGACTGCCTCTCTGGTTCTTATTCCCACGGGCTGGTTCAAAGATATGTGAAAGATAGCCAGATCAGTAAAGTCTGTTGCACACGGCGTATCCGACCGTTGCAGGAAAAAAAACCGTATAAAAATTCTTGTTTAAAATAATTACCTCCACGAAAGCAACACTGCAGCTTATGGTAATAAACATGAGACCAACTCTTGTTAACATATAAGGTACCTATGGTGAACATGATTTCGGTTGTCTCAGGATGGGCAGAGTGCCAACAATGAACCGCCTTCATTTTTAAGACCCACCGGAGTTGACGTGCACCCCAAAACGTTTGGTTTTTTCGTTCACCAACTATATCAGCTTGTATAAGCGCAGTGTATGTACTTATACTCGGCTTCGAGATATGTGAATGTAGCCGAGAGGTCAAGGGTCGCTCTTGGACCACACAGTTGTAGTCGTAACTCAGACCTATTATATTTCGCAGCTTGTTACCTTAGCCATTTTTACGACATTTTTTCCTCTTCCTCTCGCGACTTTCCAGTGCTTTCTTTATCGCTTCTCGGTTTTCGACTCGGGCGTGCCTCGCCCTTTTCTTATGCCTTGTATACATATATGAGGCTGTATATTTACCCAGGACTCGAAATGTTATTCATTTTTATTTTATACTTTACTCTCTCTTTTCAACCCAGCGTCTCTTCTCTCCCTGTTCACTTTGGCGAACTTGAGTTTGTTGACCTTTTGAAACACGCGTTCATTCACAGTTTGACAGTTTCCTCAGTTCGAGGTGCAGGTCTTCATTCAACAAAATGAAGAACTTCCAACGGTTATGTTGTATGGTTTGATTGCTTTAGAGGTAGCCTCCAGTGCCGCAAGAAGTAGGAAGGATTCGCAGAGATTACAAGCATCCGCGAGAATGTCTCGTTCATGCACAACCGGCTACAGGCATTATCCCATGAAATGGCATTGAGCGGGATCTATAGATCGTGCGATGAGGTGCCTGACTCTCTTCCTAAACAGATAGAAATCTACATAGACGAGGATCTTCTGCATTGATCGATGCCATGTTGCAGGCACAGAGTGGTACCGAACATTACATGACTCCCAGAGTAGCCTTGTGCAGACCTCCTGACATAAATTTCACCTCACTGTCCTTTATGCCCGAGACTCCAACTCTCGAGGGTGGATGTACACTTCAAGAAATCGAAAATGCGCGTGCTCGCCGTATCCACACTGCATCCACCGGTCCCGGCAGGCGTCCCGATTGTAAAACGGCACGGACGCACATTGTTCATTCAAAACGAACCAGCGACCAGGCAACAACGCACCGCGATGCTCGTAATTCATAGATCAGGCTTGGATCTCTCGATCTTGGGATATGCCCGCATTGTATGCATAGGTTCACCAACGGTATGTGCGAGGGACAATAGCTCAGTGAATCATAGAGAGTGGACGATGGTGCGCAGGCAGGGAATCCCAGAGCACCATTGGACTTA
Organism: Neodiprion virginianus; assembly: GCF_021901495.1. Classification (NCBI taxonomy): domain Eukaryota; kingdom Metazoa; phylum Arthropoda; class Insecta; order Hymenoptera; family Diprionidae; genus Neodiprion; species Neodiprion virginianus. Next base: position 11,493,690 of record NC_060881.1, on the reverse strand, counting down.
TATAATCTCGCTAAGAGCCGCACCAAGTCAACGCTGGCACAGCTACGTCCATTCAGTTCATTACGTTCGACATGGTATAAGCCCGCCTCATATTAATATGTGTATAGTGCAGGTCCCGCCGTCGCAGTGCCACTCTGTAAGGCTTGTGACGCGTCATATGACGTAGATCTCCCTCCTTTCCGCCACCCCACCGCGTCGTCGGCTCGAATCCCCGATTTTGATGACGCCAGAGAAAATCCTGGCTTATTCGTTGTACTGACCCACCGATGACGCTCGCGAGACCTTCAGATACCCTTCCAAACACGAGCTGGAAAAATATATTTGTCGCTGATTCTCACTTGCTTTCAGGTTATGACACGCTTCTCCATAGCTGAATCCCATATTTTTTGTACTTTGTACTTATTTTTGATTGCTGAAATGACACTGAATCGCTACTTGCACCACATTTTCCGGTAATTACAGAAATATTTAAATATTAATGTACCGATAACCATTTTACTATAATTTAATAGATATGATGCCAAACAAAATTTCTTCTAACGTGTCTAACGCATAATTTCGTGTAATGATATATTTGATATCGTCTGCTTGGCTTTAAATACTTGGTATTTTTTTCGGTGCTGAATCGGTGTGAGATGATTTTGATCTTGTAAGCATTCATTTTTTCTCAGGTGAAAATAATATTCCACAATCGGGAAAATGTAAATTGACTTTATAGTTGTATTATTGAGTTTTCAACAGTAAACTCAACGTTGAATAATATTCATGTAGATCATTTCACTTCTACTTGGAGATTTCTTCCCGGTGATATGGTAATGAATTGAAAAAATGGGGAAAACTGTTAAAACTACCGTGCATGCCGATGATAATAAGGCAAAAACTGAACCTTGACGTGGACGAAGAAAGTATTAAAGAGCTTCTAGCCTCATCAACCTACCATGATATATCTCTTTGGTAAATAGTAAAAACAGATGTTATCTGTCACATCCATTCCTCAATAAAACATTTCATTTGCTATTTTTACTCGAAAAGTTTAACAAAACGTGCATCGCTTGACTAATGGTTCTAATATCGTTAGAATTATAGGAAAATGTTGTAAAAGTAACTATTTATTGTAAGTGCGATTACGATTGTCACTAATATTTTTTCTGATTATTGTTACATTCAGTCTACTTGTCTAGTTTATCACATTTTTTGGTTGAATGCAATGTTAATTTCAATTTATTGTTGCGCCAATATGAAATTGTTACAATCGTTACCATGAAATATGGAATCTGTGATCATGATCAAAAGAAATCGAAACACGTTCTAGATTTTCTGGTTACAGTTACAAAATACATTTTCATTTTGTGCCCATATTACGTCCATCCCATGGTTTTGTGATTATATTTATGTCCATGAACAGGATATAATATAACATCCAAAACTATATGTTTTTCCCATTCTGGTGAAAAATGTGAAAAGTTAGAGACTGTCTAGTAACCACGACTCGAGAACGAAGTTATTTACCGGCTTCGGCCATGGGCACCTGTAGTGGCCGGTTATAGAAGGCGAAGATACTATTAAAAAATAAGCGTTAATTCCCACGTAATAGCTGCGAATTATATATGTATATATCCGTGTATCCGAAACGGCTATACCCGATCTATAAAGACGATCAATCGAGCAATCGATCACGTAACGGCTAGGCGGTCATGCGTACCAACGACTCCTATTTATTTATATTATCCAGGTGGTCAATTCGTCCATACGTGACGGAATTGCCCGTAGTTCTAGGTCTCAGTATCGGGTTGCTCCCAGAGAATCTACGACATTCTATTTATTCAGGTCGTACGTTGCATCGATGGATAAAATTTGCGGTCGAGAATTGGAATCCCTGCACACGGGAAAAATTTCCGTTCGTTAATTCATACGTATACCACGTTGTCGACTACGCTGCAAAATTTTATGCTCTATTCACGAATCGAAAATAAATTCCCAACCGAGAACATCGACGCGCAGCACAGATGACGGTGTGACGTTTACTGGAAACGTTTCACAATTACCAATTGTTTTACCCGAAAGACATAACCGCTCGAACTAGCCTTCCGAATGAATGAATCGTACGCCAATCTATGGGCTCATCGAACCCAAATTCATCGTATATTATTTTTCATCGATTGCACAGCAATTCACATGGCAAATTGTCTGCGGTTGATCCTGATCACCGGGCTTCGCCCAATTTGAGAGGGGATACCGATCGATATGCCGATGACCGCTAATAAAATTCACTCAACTTCAGAGAGGTAGATTATAAATAACCTAACTGGCGTGACGATTATAATTCAAGTACCATAACTCTACGGACCCCGATGATAAAACAGTTAACTCCTGTATCCAAGCATAGAAGATAATTGTTTTATCATCGGAGTCCGTAGAGTTACTTGGATCACAATCGTCACGCCAAAGTTACGTCTTTTATGATATCAACCTCTCTAAAGTTGAGTGAATTTTATCAGGGGCCATTTATGTTTATGTATAACTATGTGCATCTGCTGCAGGCTGCAGTAGACTTGACATTTCGCGTATCGGGGTGCGCAGGGTGAAACGAGTCGAACAAGCCGAGGTAGCGCTAGGCATGAGATTTTTGCATGTGATTTCTAGTTCGCGAACGATGGCGCCAAGCCGCGGCAGGAGGTCGGTCCGCACGGCGATGGTTCTCACGACAGTGCATTCGACGAGGGTAGGCGGTGGGGGCCACGCGGCAGTCACGCGTGAAGGCACGGACTCATGCGATCCGCATGTCAAGTGTCAAGTGTCATGGCGATGCCGGCGTACGGAGTCTCTCTGCTCTCGTCCTGCACCGATTTAGATAGGCCTCATTCCCGGCGTTTGCATTCGCCCCGCCACACGGCCACGCCGCGGCCAACGCGGGTGGATTGACACGCGTCTTCGCATCGGCGATTTGAATTCGCGGAACGAATGAGGATCGACAGACGCGGTCAAGGAGTGGAACTGTCAATTTTCCTTCGTCGTTTCGTACACGTCTGATTGGTTCTTCTGAAATTCATCAACATATAACGAAATAAATTCGTTAATTTGAGTGATTTGGTGGTTGGTTTACCGAGCTTGTTCGTTAAAAAGCGTTCACTGTATAATTAAACGTCAATATTCTTTTTCTTTTTGTCATTCGACAATAAAGCTTATTGTAAGACGAATCAATTATAATAACGTTATTAAATATTTGTCAGAGATTTTTCAATTCTAGAGAAAAAATTTCTCAAGTTTTGCTATATGAATAAAAATTTCGTCGAACTGTTTCTAAACAAAATTTTCGGTTCAATTAACCAGCCTACAACTTTTTTTCGGGATGCTGGTCTTTGTTCATCAGACTCAACGCTCGTTACAAGAACGACGTGATTCTTCTCCATAAGAATTATGCTTTGCGTGTTGTAAAACTGCTATAATTGTAAACTGGAATGCCATAATAATCTTAAATTTTCGCGGTGGCTTGATAAAATTCAATTTATATCCTACATATTGTTTTTCCTGTTGTTAGTATTTAATATTTTCAGTTACTTCATACGTCATTATTAATATAAGTGACTTAATTTTATTGATAAAACAATATTCAAGCTCTTAGAGGAGACATATTTTAAACGACGTTGGATAAGAATCCTATTTTATATCTGTTGAGTTACATACGTACAAATTATTTCAGTGATAACTCTTTTTGCCCTTTCAACTGCAAGGCTAACTTCTACTGAAGGCCACAATTGATGGCTGTAAAATCTTTTTATCTTTCATTTTTCGCGACGACCCTTGGTGTTTATCACATGGCATTCCGTGAAGGTTTTCCAAATTTACGAGTATTTATCTTCAGAAATATAATATTTATATATATTGATATTCCAAATACAACTGATCAGCTAGAAGATTTGAAGAAAAATCCATAGTTCATGCATAAACTATTTTCCTCATCCACGCGGTATATTTCGTACAAAGGTACTTTTGAAACATGAAATAATAACTGCGAGTTCTACATAAGTAAGCTCAAACTTGAAAATCCAAACCCACAAAACTGAAACTCCCACATCTAAGAGTTGAAAAGTTGTGGAAAGTTTTGAATTTCATCGCGGTCAGCCGTCGCAAATCCGTTAGGGCGTTAATTAGGTTTCCGGTTTCTCTTTGCGGTAGGTATCTTAAATGGCTTGAAAGCTATAATAATTTGCCTCCAGCAAAGATGGAGTGAATTGTGATTAGACAAGAGTGAACAGCTTAGCCTAGCGTGGAGAATTAATCGACATGCCCTTTTCCTGCAGACCCTAAGTCTAGAGTACGTCAACGTGCAGGTGCGACATGCTAGAGCAGAACCGAAAGACGACGTGAGGGAGATACCCCCGTATCTCGAGAAGGCAGGGACGTTTCTTGGCAAAGCCGAACGCGCCCTGACTTGGCTATAAGTTTCATCAATGTGCAGACGATCGCGCGAGACGAACCTGGCTAATGATGCTATATGCAGAGTCGATCTCATAGGTAGGTGCCTCGGCTAGCAATTTCCTACATTTCTGTACGAATTGCAACGGAGTCTGTACCGCGTCACGATGAAGTCTCTCAATGAACTCAGACGGAGAAACGCGTTTACTGCGTACCAACTAAGCTCACCGTAGTCGTTTAGACTGCCAAGAGAATTCCTGACGAGGAATTGTTGCCACAACTTCGCTGCCCACAATCTCCGCCTCTCTCGTTAGTTCATCGTCAAACGTTTGTCTCCCAAATGAATAGCAATTCGTATGCATTATACGGAAACTCGTAACTCAGGCTCAGAAAAAAGTCACTGACACAGTCTTGGCCCACAATGTTGTCCGTAATGGCATTTCTTTGCAACTGAGTATATTCAACGACTGTTTCAGCAGCGATGAGTAAAGAATTAGCAGTAGTTTTTCAGACATCGCAACATCTGTGTCTCAGGAATATCTGCGAAATTCCATTCGAAGGAATGGTAGCGAAATCTGTTTCGGAAAACCCAGAAATGCTTTATTCGATACTTGGAAGCGATTATCGATACACTTGGCATGATTTAGAGACCACTTCACTTCACCAAGGTACACAGAATATGGCACTGCATATACAAGCATCGCCATCTGTCCACGTCTAAGGATGATCATTTACCGGCGAGCATAACAACAGTTTGATTGAAGGATGTTATAATGAACTGTCGAAACTATCCGCTTCTATCGAAGCATGTAACTGACAGTTTGTTAAAATAGAGAATGAATCTTTGCCGTGAAATCGCCCACGCTGTCGGGGAGGTCCGTACAAAACGTGGCTTGTGAGTTCTGGCTACCTACATGCAGGCAGCACTTTGTACTCAAAAGTACTATGTAGGTGTCGTTTATTAAAAAAATAAAATCCGGCCCACAATATACAGCCATTGAAAAACCCCGTACCTAATTGCTAACAGCTTAATAGCGTATGCGAAATGCACGAAATGCAAGTATAGCAAAATACACTGCGATCACCTAGCGCTGGCATGCGTCAGGGAGTCGACACTGAGGCCTTGACTGAGGCTGAGCACAACACACACCTGTATCACACTTTAATAACTAATTAGTCTTATTAATAAAATAATAATAACTCGATTCAACTACGTCTCAACTCATTCTATCTCCACATAAATCTCAGTTTTTTTCTTTCTTGTTTGTTTATTCACTATAAATAGTTGGTGTGGCCATGAACGCGTAGCTGTTGAAATGCGGACGGTCACGACTGATTGTAAAACTGTGCAAATGAAGATTGAGTATTGAGTGAACATAACTCTGGCTAAATCGAGATGCAAGGCATTATCCTTTTCAACGTGACATGTTTTCAAAGATTCTCTGCTCGTGAGTATTCGTCTCGGGGTCCTCGTTGCATTGCTCCGGAAGTATAATTCATGAAATTCGTCATAGTTGATACAGCTTAATAGGTTATGCAAATATGATAAGCAAAACCGTGGGAAACAAATTTGCAAGATCAACACGTTAAACTATAATAAATTGGATCTGGACTACTGCCTGAACCACTTGCTTTTAATTCCTGGGTAGAAGATTGAAAACATCACAACCACGTGGTCCTGGGAGGAAGGTGGGGATTGAAACAGTGGATACTGTGAACTACGGATCGCCAATAGAAAGATGTTACCGAGTGTTCCGGTGTCGCAGATGTTGTCGCTCTCCGCGCCCGATACCGTAAGCTCAAATATTCTGGTGTTACACCTTCAACCGGCATGCCGAATTGCTGACAATGCCCGTACAGCTCGCTGCTTCAAAGTAATGGGTGGAGGCTCGCGATTTGACCCAGCGTGACGTGCATTCCCAATGAATTGTCGTTAAACGGAACTGTCTGGGATGTAACACCCTTTCGTGAGGTGGCTATATGAGAGACACCTGGTACTTCGCCAAGAGTTTTTTTCACTCTCCGGCTCCACCTCCTATAACTTCTTTTCTGCTACTTCTTTTTCCTCGCCTTTTTCAGTCTCGCATCGCGAGTCCCGTCGTCGCCTCTGCAGGCACTTACTTGTCGATTCAGAAGGCAATATTTCTTTATATCTACAGATATAAGAGGAGAAGGGCTTCATCTCGCCGACATCGGATATCAATTTACCGACATTACCCCTAGTCCCGCTTGGGGTCACGGCAGTCAGTGATGTCCGACAGTGTGTTGCTACTTGGGATACATCCACACTACTACCCGTTGACAGCCGCAGGAAATTGGATACGTGCACTTCAAATAGAGACACCCGGATGCTGTCTCCTTGACGTTCAATGCAGAATCAGAAACCGTCTGCAGATTCTTCTTATTACTTAGCTGTGAAGAAACAGGAGACCTTTACAGACGCTTGTAGGGTGTGAACATCGCCCCTTACATACCCCGCTGTTTCATCTGACCGATACAGGATGCATTGTGCCTTTGCATACTATACCTTGTATGTACTCGAGCTGCTTAGTGTACTGATATTGGCACGGATGTTACATTTCATGTGAAATGTAGCCATTCAGAGAATTATCCAACCCATTGGAATGTCTAATGTTTCTTGTATACACGTATATCAACGCTGTCAGATATCATACTATTTTATTCTATTACTTAAACTGCAATTATTGAGGGGATGTGCAATATAAATATACGTACGAGACGGAATTAAAAAATTAAGAAATGCAAAGAAATGTGGGACAAATTGAGTGAAATACTTTGGAATTTATTGCGAAATTGAAGTCAATCCTAAAATGTCGTAATCGTAACATTGTCATACATTTTGCTTAGATATTACGGTCAATCTCAGGTAGATAGCGGCAATGGCTTAAAATTATTGAGAAACCATTGACGATTTAAAACTTTTTCAATTGTGTTAAGTAATTTCTTAAATTCTGAAATATCCAGAGATATCTAAATTTTTCTGATAATTCTTGAAATAACTGGAAATTTCTAAAAATGAACTTGTAATTTACTTTTCATTTTCAAGTGCACATGTGCTCTCGGTAATCACAAATAATTACGTGAGCTTCATAATAAGACATTCATTTTATACGCAAATTGTCAAATAGGTGATCAAATTTCTGAATCTGAAATTTCTGAAACGAAAATCTTGATAAATAGACATTTTGAAACATGACAGAGTAAAAATCTGCATGTCAGTCATGGCAAGCGTTGTGTCAGCATAGTGGTAGGTTAAACTCTTTCTTGGTTCATTGTAATACTAAGTTTGAATACATTTATTGTTTAAATACATTTTTGAACATGATGTTCAATTTATTGTTTCACACAATTCTTCGAACTTGGATCGATAATAGAATCCAAATCTTCCTTACGTGTTGATCTCATAAAAAAATCAAAATTTACAACAATCATTTCCATACCGACTGTCCACAAATACCCTGAATTGAGGTTTCAACTCATGTAACCCCCGTTAAAGTCAGCTAGACAAATATATGGTACCACTTAAGTTTAACGATTTTACCGTATTTTACCACGGATTCACCGTTACGACGGAACGGATTAATTTTAAGAAGCAACCACCGAGCACCAGTTACGCGTGCCTCCTGAAACATGTGAGGCTTGGCGTCATCTGGTAATGAAATTCGTCCGTTTGAAACTTTGACGTCAGCGGACACGCGTAGGTGCAGATAGTGACGGGGCAGGAATACAGAAAGCCCCTGGGGCGCGGGGGCGTGTCTGTTACGGTGGTATAGTGCTAGAATAGCTTCGCAAGATGAGGTACCAAACTACACGTGGACTTTCGAGACCAAAATTTGCTCGCAGGACACGCGCGTTGTACATCTTCGAATCAGTGGAATGCCACGACAAGGAGCTTTGGGAATGCTAATGTTCGGTCATCTTAAAGTTTTGACAGTACCAAGTCCAACTATTTTTGGGATCGACCCGAATATCAGAACCCACAGGATAGGAAACTTCTTTTAACTCCGTTAGAAAGGATACACCCAAGCTGGTCTATTCGGTCGTCAGGCATATTTTTGCACATATTTTTATAAGCTTTTTAAGAATCAGGATGTTTATTTGTTGCATTCCGTTTGTTCTAAAACACGCCTTTTTCCGATCTTGAATACTGATCACAGCACTAAGTGACTGAAATGGTGAAAAGTATAGAAGGTATATCTTGTTAAAAAAAAATGTCCATTGACTGAATGGATATCGCAATGTAGAGCCCATCTTTAATCGTTAATGAATAAAAATGATTTTCAAAAATTTTTCAGGTTTTTCTTTACAAGAAAGAAATGGCTGTAGCTCTGAAACGCCATATCGGCGCACCTTCCGCAAGGGCTTAAAATCTTCATATTTACGTGCAGAATTTGGTGTGGGAATTTCAAGACAATCGAGACCGGCCATCTTTGAATATTTTCAATTTTGAGTTTTTCAAGCCTATAATTCCATTTGTAGAAAAGAAATTTTAAGAAATTTTCAGTCGAAATTACATCACAAGCCAAACACTTTTTGTAGGGGTCGCTTTTTCATGTGATATCTTAAGCGCTGGAACCGTCCACAAATACGTGACTGTTGTAGGATGTGATTTTCCAAAAATTGTAACTTCCGAACCACAAGTTGAAAACTAGAAAAAAAAGTTCAGTACTATCTTACAGTATGGGACTATCACGAGAAAAATTAATTCCCAAATTAAAACTCCTGAACTGGACTGGAAAATTTATGGACTGCCCCAAGTACAATGTGCCGATTTAGGATGATAATATAATATCACTGATGACGAGTGCCGTGTTACCAAGATGCGTTTTGCGTTCCAGCTGATGCAGAAATGAAGTCTTTAAGTTACAGGACAGATTGCGAAACCCTGGGTCTTGGTTTAAGCATGATTACACCTGTACACCAAGCACTTTAGCCATTTGTATATCCTTGGGTGAATGGCGCCATGGTGTCAAGTGCTCCAGATTATCGGGTCTACCCTGAATATTCATTATAGGAGTCCCATCGCTTTCAGAAGGTATTGGTAGTAATCTAGTGAGTACCGTAAAAGTAATAGAAAGAATGATACTCCTTGTGCCTTGTCGATGAACGGCAATATCGTCATATTAGCACATTCCAACGTTAGCGAAGAACGGGTTTAGCTTAGAAATAATAAAAAGTAACTTTTATGAGGTAGAGTGTTCTCCGTAAAAATGCAATTAAGAAACTCCTTCGACAGCTTGGAGAGTGCACGTTAATTAAATGTCTAAAAAGGAAGGATAACAATGTAGCTGAATGGTTTTTCCCGATTGGTCATAGATCCCATCGTTCCGAAAGTTGGGATGTATTAAAAAATTCCTTGCTCCTTGAGGGGAGTGCTAATAACAAGCGGTGAAGCTGAAACCACAAGAAGATAAAAGGAAAAGGCATGTGTTTTGGCAACGGGTATTTATGGCGAGAAGCCGCACCGCGCTGCGTTGTATCGCATCGCATCGCACTGGGCTGGTTGGGATCAACCGTGAGAAATAACCCCGAGAATATTACACAGTGGAGAAAATTGCGCGAGTATGATGTATGGCGGTATTGCAAACGGTTTGCAGTCAATCGGGGTCCGGTTCACTGGCTAATGTCGACGGCTTAGGAAAGATGGCCGGGTCCGGGGCACGACTTGCATCGTCCCCCGAATATAATCCCCCAAATAATTGGCAAGCGTAAAAATCCTTGCCTGCATACCCGTTTATAAGCTCCTCTCTGGATCTTAATGACGGGGAATGGGACATAAGGGTTGGGTTAGATTAGGTTCTAAATTGGATCCTGCTCGTGAAAAATGATCCCACCTCTACGCGCTACAGATTTACGAGATGAAGAGTGAGGGGGCATTTAGGGTGGCAATGCACGCCGTTGAAGAACCCGTGTAATGGTGATTGAGAGCACGAGTTCATGTCCATGACGAGAATAACTCAGTTTCGTAAACATACGGTCTGACAGACTGCATCCTGGGTTCGCGTGGTTTACTCATGAAATTCACCCATACAGGGAGGGCTCCTAATTTCGGGATGGGTGCAATATCTGTACAATTATTATTATACGCCCTGGATTGATTGTAATGTTGGCTGCAATTAGCGTACCGCCACGCTCACCTGCAGTCTCGAACTTGTTTTAATCTGCAAATAGCCGTAAATAATTAGAATTGGAACCGTGCTCTTGGTAAGACTCGTCTGACCTGATTTTATTCATGCTCAAATGTTCATCTCATGATTGAAATAGTGCATTACAAAGGGATGAAGATGAAGTCTAAGGATCGTGGATCTTTTATCGGACTTAAGCGCGACCATAAAAGATTGTGAAATGAAGCGCATTGTCGAACAGTTTCGAAACAATTCCAAACTTTCAACTCAAACAACTTGAATTCAATTATAACAGTGGTAGTGACTCTTCAATGGAACTCGATTATTGATACATGTAAAACAATTTCAATACTATTTCCGCCATCTTTTTTTTAATTTCAGGAACCTTCATCTAATTTCCATGAAGTATATCTAATTTTTTGCGCCAAATGATAAATAATCAAACATGTTTTTTCCGTAGCTTATCAATCAATCACTAAAATGTTGTATGTAACAGTATTTTAGATTATAATTAATACGTCTTTGCCATATCAAAATAAACATATTTTCGTTATCAAACATTCAATCCATTCCACGGGTTTTAAAGAATCTATTTACAGACAAAATGAGCTTCGATCTACCAAAATCAGGTGAATTGTGCGGTGTTGGAATTAAGTAAATGGACCAATGACTACATCTCGGTGAAATTATGAGAAACTAGTTTTTCTTCTAAATATGAGAATTTCATTATTTGCCACCTTGAAAGAAGGTTCTTTCAATTGTCCAAGATGAATTAAATTACGATTTCTTTCCTTTGGCTGTTACATCCGTAATATAGAAGAGTAGATGTTGCCTTGTTACAGGAATAACCGATCACCTTGTACCTTTTCCAAATCAAAAACATAAATGTGAATTCGTCGCATTAAACGTACAAAAAGAGGCGGCTACACATGACTATATGTGTTGCATCCGATGAGGTTTGAATTTGTAACGAATGGCAAAATGAGAAAGTGACAAAGTACTAATTTGTTTTCTATGTCAGTAAAAAATTGGTTCCTACGCCCTAGAAGAAAATTAGTTATTTTCCGTTGCGAGTAATTTTATGCATCAAGAGCAACCTGCATCCATACTTTATTGCGTTAGAAAAATCCCTGCATCAGGCCACTGTTCTCCACATACTCGGGGAGCTAACCCAGTTCGGGTTTCTGGAACAGTCTGTGTAGGCCAATCTCCTCCTGGAGTAACCAACGATAAGTAACATACACGGGCGGAATTAATGATCCACGACTCGCTGTAGGTACACGATGGTGCAGAGCCTCGCAGCCACGACCATCATCCGATCATTCCCGGTCCAATTACGGGCCCAGGAGACCAGGACGTAGTGTTGGTACTACTCGTTCCGGCCAACAACAATACGTGCAGCCACCACGCCGCATGGCATGATCTTGCGAGATAATTATAATTCAATAATCTCGTAACAGCTATGTACACCCACGTACATAAGCTAGTGTAATGTGCTCAGTAGATATCCCCGGTGGTCTGGTCTGATCAGTTTTGCGGTGCAATGAACCAAGGCTGAGGCGGTCTTCTTCCACTCCTAGCCCTGAATTTCAGCTGCCGCAACGCTGGTAGCATCGCTTGCAAGCTGACGAATCGACAGTCTTTCTTCGTCTTTCCTCACCTTGTTGTCTTCCATCGTAACTGCTGCTCAAGGAGTACGAGCAGCTCCCTAACTCTCTCCGTCTCTCTTGTCAGGCGTAGCCAGTTTATAAATAAGGTATTGTTGGGGAACATTGGCTCGATTTGATACGCCGATCTCACTCTTTGTCGTCGCATTTCACGCCAGTCAAATTATTTCACGATACACCCGAGGTTGTTAGCCCCTTTTGCCACTTTTAGCAGTTTAATGCTATAATATATGTTTAGTCAAGTCAAATTTATCGCCCAGGATCACATCGCGGTGGTATACTGTCAAAATAAAAAAAAAAAAAAAAAGAAGAAATTCTGAGTGTACTTCCGTAGACTATAATTTGGTGTTGATTCAGCACTATATTATGATACTTTACTTCCGAATTGACCTCGAAGATTGTGCCACGGTAGTTAACAATCACCAATTTTAATACAACATTTTTTATCGTCTACTTGCTCATTTTGGCTGCACATGTATTTTACATCTTTTTCCGCTTATCTCCTTCTACAATATATACATAACACAGGAGCCGGCGGAATAGATCAGACTCTGAAACTCATGATCAGGAATCAGGTGGAATTTATTCTAGACGGAAAATATCGCGAGCGTGGAAAAAGTGCAACCTTTTGAAGATTCTGCAATGTTCAACATTGTGTAAATTATGGAAATTATAAAATTATGCATCACTGTAAATGTCATTTTTCCATTGCATGGAAGTAGCTTCGATTTAAAATGTTTACGGTTTCTGCATATTATCAACTTCCAATGGTAGATTGCTTTTGCTGGGAGTTACAATTTTAGACTTAGATGAAAGATGGTATATTTAAATTTCGCAACGCATCCTCTTTGCAGTAATTTTTCACCAGAACATCATTCCAAGTTTTCAATTAATTCTTTTGAAATCCAGGTAATGCAAGGCCATGAATGTAGATGCTATAACTATCAATATTTCATTTGGCAAGACGCAGTCATTGAATATAATGAATTTACGAAATTTGCTAGTTTTGTTTTCCCCCAAACGATAGGAAAAAATATTGTATCTTAGGCGATCCGTGATACGAGAATTAGGTATCGTTCAAAGGTCAGTGTACCGATATTTGAAAATATTACCTTGAACGCAAGCGACAGAAACTATACAAAGAAGACCAATGAGTCTTATATGGGGCAAGTTGAAAAGTGTAATTCATGCTCAATGCAGCATGTAGATATCAAAAGCTGCGGCTATTTCAGTTACTTCGTTTTATACTTTTTATGAGAGAACTCAGCAATTGAGGTATTTAGGGAATTCTTGTCATAGATAACGTTGCTGAAAGCAGTTTTACGACATTCCTGCGACATCAGAGGAAAATCAGTGAATATTAGCGAAAACACTCAAAGAATGCTTAGAGAATTTTAAACTCTCGAAAATATCAGCGACGTAACGTGTTTCGTAATTGTGAAAAACTACAGGCCGACAAATCGCTTCGTGGTATTAACATTTGGTAATCGTGCTCGAAGAGGTGCCGTTAAATTCTGGAACGCGTGATGTAGTGAGTCTCATTGTTGGAGATTTGGGAATTTTAAACAACATTGTATCGTTATAACCTCGACAAATACAAGACCAGAATTAAATGAACGTGATGTGAGTATAAAAGTGATTCGCGTCCTCATGAAAAGTAATGATCGTTAAAAAAAAAAAAAAAACAGCCAACGAGGAGATTTGTTTCAATGATCATTCTGCAGAAGACTTGGGTTAATTCATTTGGAACATAATTTTTAAACGTTACTGTATGGATTTCAGCTCCGCAAGTCTACATTGAGGAAGAGATGTGCAAAGTAGAGAAAAATGATTTCAAAGTAGAGAACAAGACTTTGGAGGTGTTTTTGCTGTGTAGAAAATTTCTCAGATTCGAATGAATTCTAAAATTAAGCTAACGAGCTATTGAAGAAGCTTCTGTAACCATCTTTTTGTTTCATCTATGATGATTTATCTGCACGTAAAGCGGTGGCGTTTATTAGCGGTTAAATTGTTTATTTTTTTTTTTCACCCGTCGTCTAAGCAATCCATTATCATTCTTTTCCCAAGCACATATTTTTGTAAGACATTTTTTTTATTATCTATCCTCCAGGCGTTGCAAAGCTATCCCAATTCAACGCTGGCCATTCACCTTTTTACAACGACATAAATCCGGGTCTATATGTACATATATACTTACGTGTATATACGAACGGGCTAAGAAAGCGTCTCTTACTTTGTGATATTCTCGACTTTGCCTGAACTCCATCTCGGCGAACAAAGGGAACCACGTAAAAGTAACAGGACTCGGATGTGTGATCCACGTGATGTGCTACGGAGGTATATTTCAATTAACTGAATGTTATTGTTTCCGTGAAGAAATCTCAGAATTTCCAGGTACACATTCGATGGCGTTTATTTGATTTTTGATTTTTATTTTTACTAGAAGATTTTTTTCACTCGCTATTGCCGTTTTTATTCCCATGCTTGGATTGCGGCAAATAATGGGAGACACTCCAGTACCCGAATGGCGTTGGTACACCTCATCCTTATAAAGTAACCGGTATGAGTCGATTCTGACAAACGCGGAAAATACAGATTCAATCACATTCTATGATTACTTGCCCTCTCCCAACTAAATATGAATGGATATCGATCAATATTTATATGATAAAAAAAAAAAAACATTTTTCTTGACGTTGTTAATATTTTTGTTGATATGATAAAATTTGCTCTATCTTCGTGAATAGTAGGTACAGCGACAACAAAACATTTTTCTGACAGGACAGTTTTATTTTTCAGTACATAAGTTTTTAGATGTTCGAATCACACATTTTTACAAATTTTTTACAGCTTAGTTATACAAATTTTCTGTGACGGTCTGGTTCAAAGTCAATTTCAATACGTGGCAAATTCTTTATAAACGTCAAGAATAAAAAAAACAAATCCGCCACGCAAGTGTTTTTAGTTGGACAGGAAACTGAGCGAAAAACTAATCCCCAGTCTCTGTTGTAATATTAAAAAATAGATTCAAAAACTTTACATTCGCCTCGCACGTCTGGGTCGCAAAATCGGATCTCATTGTTTCGCGTGAAACGATTAAACATGTCAATTCACTTGAAAATAAAACATGAAACTGTTACTAAGGTTCAGTTGATCAAGGTGACCTGAGATTCGCAAAATATATCATAGAAAAGCAATGCACAACTAATGCTACAGTATCAATAGCAACGGTCATGTCGCAACCAATTAAATTGTGGAATTCCGGTATTATTGATACAATCTTAATTGCAGATCAATTATACGTTAGAATCGTGATCAGCAGAAAAACTGTACACTTACAGAAATGCAGATTATGTGGATTAATATTATCATTCGCATTAAGGTCTGGATATGGATTGTCGTCAGCATAATTCTCAACGATGTCACGAACTTGCTAATGTCTTTTTTTTCGAAAGAAGATTACAGAAGAAACTCCGGCTCATAGCTTAAGAATTTTGATACTTGATTAAAGATTTTCCAGAGAATTATTTCAGGCTTCGAAATTGTGTCAATCGATGTATTCGTTCGTAAAATTTGATATGATTCAATAAATATGTTATTACTACAGATTATTTTGTCAAGTAATTGCATCGCTTCTATATCACGTTCTGAATTGTTCTGCAAGCAATGATCCAAGGCTTTTTGTTTGTCCATGACAAATTTGACCGTAACTTGGGTTTTCGTTGTCAGCCGTATATGATGATGCATTTATTTGGTAATATATCTGCCCCTGTATTTTGATACAATAGGAGCTAAGCCGTTGTCTTCGTAAATTTGCTAAATTAGCATTAAAAGATGGAAAAGATAAAGAGTTATTGTAATTATTGTTTCAGCTCAATTAGCTTCTATCATTACTTCAGCTATTGAAAGTAAACTCGAATGATATTCATGCTCCACATTAAATCCAAGACAAGATTTCCGCGCGATACGTTAAAAAAAATCATGGAATTTGGGATGGTTACTATAAAATAGTTCTTTTAATTCCCGGGAAGACTTGGTCAAATTTCTAGGTATATCTCTCTTCTCTAGTTATACTTTGTTGGACACTTTTTCTCATTGAAATGATTAGCACCACATTTGCTCCATAAAAGATCCAATGTCCCTGCATAATGTTAACCAATATAACAATTCATTTTGTTTTTTCTCCAATTTGATAGTTAATATTCTTACAGGTTTATGTTGCGAAGTGATTAATTTTTCAAAACTTACATGTGAAACAGGCTTAACGCCATCCGATTCAATATTCATCGTCTTCTAAGTAAATTATACCTCTATAATTCCTCTTTGTAACTGTATATCTTTGTTTTTTATTTTTTGACGATATCTCTGTTGAGATTCTCTTCTCTTTTCTTGTTTCAGAAAATTGTATTTTTTAGCTGTTGTTATCTTACGTTTGTCATCCATTTTTCTTTTGCGATTTATTATTTTACTCTTTGGTTGAGCAACCATTTCAAGAATTTTCGCCTTATTATCTTTAATTGATTAAGTACTATGATTTTCATCTTTATTTATATCCTTATCCATTCATATTTAGCTCGTTCACATTGAACCATATTGATAACAGAAATTTTGATTTCTTGCAGGTATACTGTTATTTAATAATAAGTCCAAGGATTGTGTAGAATCAACCAATGCTAAATAAAACTTTTTTCAAGTTAGGCATGCCAATTAAAAATCAAACAAACTGAGAGTCTTGTTCTTCGAGATTACATTGGAAGTACCGCTACTCTCTACTGTATTGTAACCACGTTTCAGAGAGTCAAAAACAAAAAAAAGAGAAACAAAACCATGTTGCTCTTTTGGTATCCACAATCCTGCCATTATTCATATTTTAGAGCTATCCTTAATTTTTAAAAAACAAAGGAAATGAAATTTGGGCGGGAATTTGAGGATGGACGTAATCATCTCTCACAGATTCTTATATAATTTCAGTCGAACTTCACTTACAGCTAAGTTCGTTTGATTTTTAATTATACTTCGAGTCTCGTTTTTCGAAATTACATTGGTGGATGTTCAGAGTGTCTCTTTTATCAAGTAACAACAGTTGCCTTTTTTTTTCATCAGACTTTATACGATTGACTAGTATCGTCTTGACTAGCAGTAACAATATAAGCTTATGTTAATAATGATGAAAATAAAAGTATGGTGATCGGATTTTTAAGATTATGAGAAGTAATGTAGGTACATGGTTTATTAGACATCACAGAGAACAGTAGAAGCAATGGTTCCTCGGTCTGGCTCGACAGTACATTCAAAAATCTCACAAAACCTTGGTGGTTTTCTACTTTTCAACGCGTTTATATCAACGCCGTTGACGCTCGCTGCGGATATGGCGACATTGTTGCGGTAGATCATCCGTCAAATTTCGCGGCAACCAGGGTAGGTTGTTTCGGGAGCGGGTGACATAATGACCTGCAAGACATGAGGCAAAGCACTTCTACGCTAAGAACGCCGCAATTACTTCCAAGTTATTAACTTGTAGCTTTCGGCGAGCATTCCGTATAGTATCCCCCTCCCCACAGACCACGACTAGTTGCCAATTAGACGTGCGAAATCTCTAATTTTACACTTTCTCTTTTTTAGGTATAACTCTATTCATTTCAGAAGTGATTCATCTTTTTTAAGTGTTAATTTTATTGTTAAGTCATCAGAATCTATTATGAAGCCCAGATATTTACAACCAGTATTTGGAACTGACATGCTTTTCTCTTGGTTTATGATAAAACCTTATGTATTAAGTAATTTTTTTGTCATTATCACGTTGTGTAAAAATTAAGGGGCTAGTATACAGACCAAATAGGAGGCATGTAAATTTCTACGTCTGATTCTGAATGATGAATCGCAACAGTTTTCAACTTCCATTGTCCAAAATAACTAAAAAATAAGCGTCAATAAAATCCAGGCTGCCGATAAAAGCATTAAGTGCGATGAGACTCGTGGCAGTACTTTGGTCTTCTGATTCAAAATGCTGAGTTTCGATATATTCGTTGAAGTGCTTGAGCATAAGAAAAAACCGGCTTGTACCATCTGGTTTAGGTACCAAGAAATATAACGATCTAGATGGGTCAGCAACTAGTGTACATCGCGTGACAGCGTCGCTATCTAACATTCTCTGGATTGAAATCTCAAGGTCTTTGATTTCATTTTCGGATAGAACTCTATTTGTTGATTTTATTGTGCTTATTAGTGGCCTGCTGAGTAATACCTTATAACTAGTGATGAGCAAAAGCAAGACCAAGACCAAGACTATGGTGGTCTTAGCCTGGGTATTGGTCTTGCGTACACAGTCTTGGTCTTGGTTTCGGTCTTGTTCTTGCAGTCAGTCTTGGTCTTGGTTTTGGTATTGCACTTTCAGACGATTTTTGCAAGATTCTTGCAGTCTTGCTTTCTTCCACCCTACTAATGACGGCCAACGCAAAAATATATACTAGAATTGTATTATTATTATTATTACTACAGTATTATTACTATGTTAACTAATATTAGTTAGTCCTATGGTACGAGCTAGAGTAAAAAGACCCTTCCTTATTCTTTACCTAGTTCAAACATTGCACAAGTGTACAGCAAAACTGCAAGAGTCCTGCAGTTCGGTCTCATTCTTGCTCGAGTCTTGCAGGGTTGGTCTTGGACTTGATGCTCACATGCGATCTTGGACCAAGACCGCAAGACCCAGATCAATTTTTCTCATCACTACTTATAACATGTTATTCACTCGAAAACAAACCTATCTGAAGTGGTACCTTCCAAGAACGAAAAAATCGGTTCAGACATCCCGCTGTCACCATCATCATACCTCTGTATCTGTTACTGTTTCCCCCTAAATGCGATTGGCCCTTGTTGTGGTTATGGAAATTGTTTTGTATTGCACCGTTGTATTTCGACCCTTTGGAGAAATTGGATCTGAGGTGGTCGATTTTATGGTCGTGATACAAAGTTTCCCCCTTGGGAAAAGAGCCTCTCCAGTTCGACCAGGTATCAGATCGCGACGCTCTTTGAGGAGTATTCTTGGTAGGTGCTTTTGATGCTCAGAGAGCTAGGGTTTGATTTTTCAACTCTTTTTCCATCTTGTTCATTGATTTTGCTGTTCAGGTGATATCGCCAACGTTCTCACCGTAGAAGTGTACACGACTTGGTCTTATAACAGGAATTCCTTCGTTTGTTTTGATAAAACCGAAGTAATACAGGCTTTCCGGACTAATGAAATCTGGAAATGTAACTGTGCGAACAACTTTCCAGCGTCTACAAGGTTCTGCAGTAATTTCAACCCGTCTACGGGGTCCTTATTATTGTTAACAATCATCGTGATTGCTTCGCCTTGGATATACATCGAAGAACCTGCGTAATTTTGTTCTTGCGTGAAAAGGTTATCTCTCTTATTGTCAGATTCGTTCAAAATTACTACAATTTCGTGGCTTAATTTTGGAAACTTCAGCAACAAATTTCCCTTCTTGGGATATTTGTCCAGAACTTCTTCTTTTATTTCTTTAGAAAGACCAGAACAAAGCCATGTTGACCATAACGACACAAGATCTGTGTGTAAGGTTCATTCTCTCTTTTTTAGGATTGCAGGATCCTCATTGAGAGCTCTTCGAGTCTCTTCATCCAAAGTTTTTCCTTTGCAGCCAGAATTTTCATCTGGCGGGGATGAACTTGTATCACTCGATTGAGCAGACATATTTGTTTGCTCTGACAGCGTTGTCTGGAAATCAGGTGTTGATCTTTCGACAAGTCTCAAGACTGGCACTGCGTATATCCAGATCGTCTGCTCTGTCGGAACCTTTAATGTAGGCGGGTTGTCTGTGAAATTTTCGCCCTCCGATCCCGATTCATTTTGAGAACTATTCTCCTTGTTATGCTCAAGGATGTCTGTGAGAGAGTAAACAAAAAATCTGTTCGAAGCACTGATGGTTATTGCCTCTTTCGTGCAAAATTCATCAGTCTGTAAGCACGGTTGGGTCTCATTCGTATCGAGTACGCGGCTTCGATATTCTCCGGGACTTTAATAATGAACATTTCTAACGTGCCTTGTATAATATCGTTGTCATGATTGGGGATTTTCTTTTATCCTTGTCCCTCGATGCTCCTTTTGTCTGATGGTAAAGCGTTTCTTCAAACCCGCATATTTCACGTCGTAATTCTGGAACTGTATCTCTATCGCATAAGTGTTGATTTGATTTTTTCATCGTAAAAGGAAATAGTGGTTATATAAGGGTGGTTTTGAGTCAATCTGCCTTACCGACCAAGTACGGCCTGGATGGTTACTACTGAATTTCAACGTATTCGTTCGGTAAAGCAGATTGACTCAGAACTCCCTTTATATATATACTGGAAAATTTCACCACAAAAGGGAACGATTTTGATAATATTTTATGAAAATTTTCGAATTTCAGAATAAAAACGAAAATAAAACGCTCTTGCGTATGACTCGTACTAGCACAAAAAACGTTACGAAAAATGGCGGGATGACGGATACCGAAGGGACAACTTGGTTTTGTTTTTTTTTTTTTTTTTTACTCTGAAACGTGACACAATCTAGTGAACAGTAGCGGTACTACCAATGTAATCTCGAAGAACGAGACTCGTAATATAATTTTGATATTGTCGTGGAATTGATGACCAAATAATATATTATCTCTGCATTCTAATTTATGACTCGTGAATTAATCACTATATTCCTTGGTCAGAGCTCAGATGTTGCCAAATAGTATTAATTAATTGTATTAGAGTAAGCTCGATGATGCGCAATTCTGCTGATAATATACAATTTGTCTCTAATTTTGAAACGATCGTCAATAATTTCACTTGTCCAAAATAGTGGATTCGTTACAGTAGAAATTACGATAGCTGAAGCAGCATTAGCTGTGCATTATTTCCCTCTCCTGAGGTAAGAAAAAATGTGTTACCCTCCTAAAACGACTCTTTTGTAGTTTCAAATAAAAACATTTTAACACCATGTTTGCAGGGATGAGAAGGGTAAAAATTCTTGCAGGGATGACACTACGCATACGCAGAGAACTCTCGTCTTAGGTTAACTTAGAGATGTACTCCAGAATGAACCTTGAAGGTATAACCTTTCAGACGTGAAATGGACAACAGTCTGTATCAAAACGTCCAAAAAAAAAACAATCAAATGCTCGTTCAACTCCCAGAAGTCGCGTCAATCCGAGGATGTTCGAAGCGATATAGCTGTATAAATGAACAGCAGGTGTCCAAAAATTATCTCCCACGAAACAGGCAGCAGGTGTCAAAAAATGTCCATCTACTTTTTAACATACGATGATGTACACGAATTATAGAAACACGCCTTAAATAGTTTCACGTAACATAAGAACACGTCATTTGTTCTATTCTGTTAAATTGCAATATTCATCCTTAGTTTATATGCTGTGTCAATCAGTAACTTTGATCAATATTGTTTATAAAACCATTTTAAGCAAGTAATAGTTCTGAAAATTTGCAAGTGGGATAAAATTTCGTTTGCTCACACGACAGAGACCCTATTCTCATGAACAGTGTGTAACTATCGTAAACTACAGGCGATCGATAAAACTGAGTTACTGAAACATGAGGTTCAGAAAGCCTAAATCTTCCTCGAATATATCGTTCAGTGATAAGTTTTCATTCATTGCTGAAAACAAAAAATTCTGAATCATCCCTACTCGATAGAGTCAATTGATACAAGAACTGCAGCTGTAATCTTTATTCAGCCTGTCATGAACCCTGTTTATCAGATTATATTAGATTTGTTCACCGCGTCAAAATTATTGAAACGGTGTCCTGCACAACATAAACTCCTATAATTCTAATCACAGTATTATAAATTTTTTGCGGGTTAGATAATTAATTGATTAACTCACAGACTAGTATTTACAAAAATATAATCTAGGATTAATCGGTTTGGTTGCAGAGTTACAGTTTTGGTTTACAAATTGGTTTCGAGTTACTTTCGTTGAGTTGCTTGACGTGGTAGTTTAAATAGATAGCTTAGTTGTTAACGAGACTATAAGTTTAAAGAGCGTTGGTTATTCTCGGAGCTGACGAACTTTAGTATAAGTTTCAGGATGATGGTAGTAGTGTGTACCACCTAAAAGATAGTGTTAGACTGAAGAAATGGTTTTCGGATATTTTGGTTGTTAGCGGTAGGAGGAGCAAAAAGGAATTTTTTCCAAGGGTAGGAGTTTGTTGATAAACTGGGATTGGTTGAGGATAGAAAGTGGGTGAATTGTTTAGTGAGTTGAGTTGGTCGAGAAAATGTGGGAGGGATGTTACCAGCAACGGTTAGTTTGTTACAATTCTTGGATTCTGGGAAGAAATAGGCAGAGGGTAGTTTTTTCGGTAACGGTTGAACATTATTAGATACAATAAATAGAAAAATACCAGAAATATGCGGTTCTACGGTGCGAAACTGGAAGGACTTTCATTATTGTGTTAGCCCTTGGGTTTATGAACGTTCTAGTTATAAATTCTTATAGTATTTTCATGATTGAATTAATCTTGCGAATCTACATATTTCAATTCAAACGCATACGTCGCAACAGCATCGAAAAAGCGATCAAGTTATAGCAGCAATTCCTGAGACGAAAAAAGTGAAACCAATGACAAATAACAGTTACTGATTCATCGAGTTGTAGCGCATCATCGGCACCTGACGCCAGTTTAGAATGCGGTATAAGTGTATACATATATATATACATGTATAATGAGCTATTAAAAATAGCAATGGATTGTCGGTATAAAAATGCAGGTAGAGAGGAGCTGGTATAAGATATGCACTAGTGCGCGTCATCTTGTGTAATAAATCAATACACACTTGAAAGTAAACAATGTCGATGCAGGGGCGCCGACCAGGAACTCGTCGATAATCTCGTCGTCGCATTTCACACGGATGTTAACAATGGGCCGTTTAAATCGTCACCTGATGATTCAGCATAAATAGCTGAAGTTTTGTGTTGCTTTTATCGCCGTCTCATATCTGCTACTTGTTCCTCTTCGTTTTTTATTAATCTTATTATTTATGTTTGAATTAAGTGCGTCATAATTGCTGTTATATTATATTATAAGTATGTAACGCCGCGCCATACCGATGAGTTAGGTGCAATTAATGCACTCACCAGGTTGTAACGCGGTTATATTTAATTGCCTCTTCTCTTATTCAGCCTACTACACACATAATACACCGAGAAGTAACGCGTTGATGTAACAACGCTTAGAAAAAGTCCATTAACGATGTTAAACTGATACAAGGTGGCCTGTGATTACGGCTGAAGGTCGTCGTATTCCGCGCTTCTTTTATAACTCGGATTCTTATAAGCGATACTATCATCATGGATGTACGATTTCTGCTTACGCGGTATCATGCGATCTTCGACAGGTATTACGCCATTATATTGCCATTTATCGTTTTTCGCGCCTGCTCAGCTTCTGTACACTGACAATGAGAAAAAAGTGCGGCTCTGCCATCCAGATTTCTGGTTCTTGAATCTGTAATTGAGTCTCTGGGTAGAAAAGTGTTGCCATCTAGTTTCAACTGTAGAACGTTTGTATCGCCTGACGTTCTCCGCTAACACGAAGGATGCGATATAACTGCAGGAGCGAACCAACATACGTGAGGTTGTTTTTTTCGGAAGACTATTTTCTGCAAAGTCGACACTGAAATACATTTCCTTCGTTTTTCAGTAATCAATTCAAGATTGCCGTTTGTTTATCAGGGTCAACATAGGAAATATTGTGATTAAATTTGGAGATATGATATTTTGTCATTGATTCGATGATAATATCGAATGGCATGTCCAAGTTGGAAACCGGTTTAGTAAATTTATTTACGAATCTTACTTGGAGTATACCTAGGACTAATGGAGTATCACTATCAGTAGCAGTAGGCAAAATTGTTAATGAAATTTGGATGGTTGATTCTCATTCTAGAGATAATTTTGGGAAACCGTGTTGCGACCGAAAAGTTTGTTTCGCATTCGTTGAATCCACATAATCATTGTACTTATTATCAAATAACAGTATTCCTGCTAGTAATTAAAATGTTGGTGATCATTTGCATAAGGAAGAAAATCAGAGTATTCAATTAATACATAGAAACAGGTCAAATAATTTTGAAATGATCGCACAATCAGAGTCTAAAAAAAACCGTTCATTAGAAGGTACTACTACGAGTTCAAACATAAATTTAAGAAAAACAATCATTTGCTGAAAGAGGGAAAAAGAAAGGAATCTCAACAGAGATATCGTCAAAAAGTGAAAGTAAGGCGTGTAATTATAAAACAGAATTATGAAGGTATAAAGTCCTCAGAAAAAATTATAAATATTGAATCTGATAGTGTTAAGCCTATTTCAGATATAAATTTTGAAAAATTAATTACAACGCAAGAGAAAATTATGAAAAATTCGAATATGAACTGTCAAATTAGCAATAAAAACAAGATCAACTGCAATAATAATGGTCAATATTATGCAGGTCCAATGGATTTTTTATGGATAAATGATGTTTCAGATACAAAAGAAAAATTACATACATCACGTAATAAACCCTATAAGAAATTCAAATATGAACTATCAAATTAAAGAGAAGCACGAGATGAATTATAATAATAGTGATCAATATTATACAGGGCCACTGGATTTTTTGTGCTGAACATTTAAGAGTACAAAAAGTGTCTGACCTATCACTCCAAGTCTAGTGTGCTTACGGAGAAGTAAATCTAAAAATTTCATTCAATCCTTCTATTACTTCTATTAACTATTTAGTAGTGAACATCCCAAATCCCATGATTTTTTCAAACGTATTAATTATATTATAATAAATCTTTATCATTTACGTCTTTGAATGCTGATTCCAATTCATTGCATTGCAGTCATCCATTATTTCATCCCTGCGGAATGAGAAGTTAACATCCTAATTTACATCGTGTTGATAGAAAGATAACTGCTAAACGCGTAGCAGATGTGCATACATAAAGTACAGATTAACTCTTCGTGAAACCGAATTTAACATATTTTTATCAGATTGCTGATGATTTCAACAGTGGAAAGTAGATAATTATGTAAAAGTGAAACAAGATCGATCAAGATTCTGTTTTGAATAATCAAAAAACGTTGCAATCAGCAAACTAGATCAAAAAAAGAAAAAAATAGCAAGCGTCTCAGTGACCTTGATTATAATTCGAATATTTTGCATTTCTGTATTTTTAGAGGTTTTAGTAATTAACGAATATATCAATCTTGAATTTGATAAATACTCAATGCACGATTATACCATAATAAAGGTAGTAAAGAGTATTGGAGTTTGGACTACTGACCTGTTTTAGTAAAAATTAATCCCCTACGAACACAGCTAATCACGTCTGTTATTGGAGCGAATTTTGACTGGGTGTGACATGCAAATTTTCAAATAACAGTTACACCGAGAATTATTATAACAGCGACATGTGTATATTGGACCGAGGGAAATACTTCAGCATCGTATATACACATACTACCTGTCCATATGTGTAACCTATCTGCAGCATACACAAATATCGGCAAATTACTCTGATGGAATTTAAAGTGCA
This sequence comes from Neodiprion virginianus, assembly GCF_021901495.1. Lineage (NCBI taxonomy): Eukaryota > Metazoa > Arthropoda > Insecta > Hymenoptera > Diprionidae > Neodiprion > Neodiprion virginianus. The sequence goes on along the minus strand of NC_060881.1, from coordinate 11,467,863 downwards.
AAACAAGGTTCAGTCGTTTAGTATAGGTACGTATATTCTCTGACTAACAGTACGGTACACGTTACTATGCCTAGGTGTATGAATATCGGGGTAATATAACCGTTTCTCTGATATGAAATTCTGTGCGCGACGTAATCCATAATCCACTATAATTATCACCCGTAATACCGATAGGCTCGAATTTATGGTGTTCATTATACAAATTTAGCGGATAAAATAAAATATGTAAATATCGTATCGGTACAGTTACATTCGTATCTGAGTCATAATTCACCATCCAGTTAATATTTCCGTAAATTTTGAGAATTCTTCGTTCGCAAGGTGCTTCCTAACGGTTGATAAACTTTTGTAAAAAATGTTCTGCGTGACTTGCGTATATTTATTGCAAATTGCTATACTCTATGAATATTGAAAAAGTTGCGGCTTATTTTTCAGTATCATATTTACCCGATTATGAACGTGTGAAGTTCATTCATTCAATTCTTTTTGATAAGAGCAGATTTTCGTATCCATAGATAGCTGCATGATCACACGCGGGTACACAGATCAAATTTTTTCTCACGATAAGCCGTGCCAAAGGCAGCTGGCGAAGACACTACGAGCGTTGTAATAGGATAATGTTTATACTACAAAATTGTGAATTTGCATAATTTGGTTTTTTTTTTATTTTTTTTTTATTTACAACTCATCATCGCCGTGAAGTGCCGCTTAATTCACAACTAATTTATCGTCAATAAGTGTCTGCGGTTTCGCATGGGTGTCTCGCAGGTGTTGTCCGCAAGACCGTGGGCCGTCTTCCTGGGTACCGCTGTATGTATATAAATGTGCATGGTTCATGATCGTACACACTTGCTTTTGTTGGCCATTGCGTCTGCCTGTGTAACGATCCTTACTAGAATCTTCCGGCGGATTGTTGTATCTACCAGTCACGTTCTCCGTGGCTAGACAAAAAGCGTAATTACGTCATCCCCGGTCGAAGAATTGAGACCCGTAAGATCCGGTCGTTTTGACTCCAGAACTTGGGACTTGATTTACGACTGTTATGTGCCTGCACCTCACTCTTGAAACTTGGATGATGAATCACGGATTGTTGGGATTTGCAGACGCGGATAGGAATCGTCAAGGCCTTATTCGCAAGCTGAAGTGAAAACGATCCCAGTCGTATTTCGAACCGCTTTCGACAAACAGGGAAACTGACACCGCAGAGGGTAAAATCTAGATAGAGAACAAACGTGTGTAAGTGTCATATCACGGTGAGTTATGTCATATTCTCATGAGAAAACCGCCAGACGGAAAAGAGGATTACGTCTGATGGTCAGAAACCTCTGTACGTATATTATGATGTTGGTGATTCTGAGACGGCTGAGTTTTTAGACAAGTCGATTACGTTGGCAATGGAAAATCATCCCGCAGCGCCACCGCTGGCCGGACGTGAAACGGGCTCCATCTTCGTAAACGTAACATAACCCAACAATACAAAACTCAAATGGGTTGCTGCGAGTTGACTCTTCATTGTCAACGTAACTGAGTTCTCCAAAGTATTAGTTGTCTCATTATCGTTGATCACATGTGTACAGAGATTTATTTTACCATTAAACGTATTCCTTTTTTAACCCTTTCATACATACATTTTTCCTTACATGCGATTTACTGGAATTTTTACATGCGTTGGCTCTTGAGATCGCTGATTACGAATCTCGACTCGAAATTCAAAAATTCGAAATGGCGGATCCAATATGGCGGAGGTAAATTCAAAAGATTATTTGATTTTGATAAAATTTTATATCGCATGATTTTTAGGGTCACTGGTTACGAATCTGAACTCAAAATTCGAAAATTCAAAATGACGGATCCAATTTGGCGCGACAAACAAAAACAGCCCGGAGAAAACTTTGAAAAAATTCTGTAAATGCTTTTGATGTGTAATATGTTTGTGGTAAAAATTGACATTCGAATTTTCATAGTAGATTCGCAGAAAATGCTTTTTGTTTGTGGAAAAGTACGAAACTTGACCATTTCTTTACATGGGATATTTTTGCAATAAATAATTACATAAATTTTATGTATTTTTCACACTTGGAAGTATTTCAGGAATCATGTGGAACCAAAAAACTCGGCAGTTGTTGCCAAACAGTAGTTAAGTAAAAAAAAGTTCCAAAAAAAAGGTGGGATGCCAAACGTTCCAAAATGAATTAAAAAGTTAAAAGTGGTGCTTTTCTTAATCTAGGTGCTCTCGGGTTATCTCTTTCATCGCTGTTAGTTACATCAGCGTTAGGAACTTCAACGTTAGGAATCAAGTGGAGTTTGTATTACTAGATAGTAGATATACACCCCTCGTGCAGTTACTCCTCATAATGTTTTTACGTCATAGATGCTACGAGTCAGTTCGTCAGTTCTATCCTCGTGTACCTATATTAATGAAGTAATGTCAGCGACTAATGCTAAAAACGTCTCAAAGGAACAGACTTAGAAAGTGGTCCAGATCATGGTCCCAATCTTGGGCGAGAGACCTTGAGAAATTACATCAAGAACCAAAAAAAAAAAACTTGTACGGAGATTCACCGGGGATACCATCGGTCACCGTTACAACGGCCGCCGTATTTCGAGTTAGGAAAGAAGTCTAGTCGCGGAGAACTCTCGTAGAGGAGACCCGTCTTACAAAACAAATCTTCGAGATAGTTATCGTAACTATATGTCAGGTTGACAACATACCGGACGTCAGGCTCGCACGAGGTGTGAAATAAACCATTTGCACATGGCGGAAGGCTTGCAAAAATCGTCGCCTGGTCGTGCAATTCAGCTGGGATTTGACTATTGTTTGTTTACGGAAGAACCAACTTGCCATAAAAATTTAATGGATAAAAATTGAGAGGTTTATCAAAAATAAATGGATTGAAACACAGTAACAAAAATTAATTCACAATAATATGGTTCAGAAGAAAAGTAACACGTAGTTGTTTAAAAATGTATTAATTGATAGAAGACAAGGCTGGTAATCGCCAATATGAATTCGTTTTATTCGCACACTATTTAAGAAGATTTAAAATAAATTTTCAAAGTGTGTCTTTGAGACAAAGTACTGTTGCACAAAAAGGTTTTTTAGAATTGTACTGATCAGAGGTTTTCAGAAGTCCAGTTGCACGAGAAGGTATTTTGGAACTGCTCTGGCAGAAGGATCTCTTTTAAGTGCAGTGATTCTAATTGAGCAATGTTCCCGTTAGAGTTCGTTTTGTGATTTGAAGAATCTATCGAACTCTCCGATTGGTTCTTCCCAATTTCAAGGAAGTTGGGCTAACAAGGAAATTGCATAGGTATAAAAAATATTTCAGGCCTTCTTATTCGCCCTTTTTAGTAATGCATACAAAAATGTTTGGAAAAACCAAAAATATGAGGCTTGGATCTGGTCAAGATGACGTCAAAGGCCTTATATATATGTATTAACAGAATGGGCAGAATTCAATTCCTCTATCCTAAATAAGATATAGTGAGATATATATGGGGATGGTGCTAGGAAAGAAGGATATTCGTGTTTGTTTTGCATATTGCTTTGAAAGAAAATACTGAGGTTAATAGGGGGCCAGGCATAAAAAATTTAGACACTGAATAGGAAAAGCGTCCTCAGTTATACTCAAGTCATTCGAGCCACCTTTGGTGGATCCATTAGCGTCAAGATATCACGTGACATGCAGCAATTGCTGTTCCTCACACAGAAATCGAGAGAAATCCGCTTTAGATGCATCCACTTTAAATAATGATCAAGCAAATATACCTGCAATGAATTTTTCACATAATTGTATGCGGAGTTTCTTTTAAGAGATCATAGTGCCACTGCAAATTTATTACTGCTACCCAATAATAGATATCTCTCGGAGGGGTGCAGAGATTATGACCTCATGTGTAAAAAGCGGAATTCACAAATCAAAATTTTCAGAAGGTAAGAATGAATACTGCGCGTGATTATTTCTTTCTGGTAACAAAGGAAGTCTAGGTTTAAACGTTCGGGGGGGGTCTTTAAATCTGATAGAAGATGGCAAAGGCGGGGGGAGGAGATCAAAAAACCTCAAAATTTAATGACGTAATTTATGGACGCTCCTTTTTCAGCAGTGCAATTTGAAGCCTAGAGTGCATCATAAGCTACACGCCTGATGCTTCGTATTTTCATACACAAGTCCGGTAGCTGGTGCTACAAGCGCCACCTTTACTTATGAGACTGGAGATCGTAGCGACATTGTGCGTAGAAACGCAGTACTAAATAATTATACGTGTATCTCGAATGAAACTCTACGTATAATGACGATCAAACGTCACAGCAGATGAGTTCGTTTGACCGTTCAATCACAAGAATCTCTAATCTTTTGAAAAACGAATGCCCATCGTATGTAGTAAAAATATTGCAAGGACTTTTCGATTTTGGTAGAAATGGAAAAAATGGAAGTTACGATTCTCTGTACGTCATTTTATTCGACAGTCTGCTGAAGTCAGATTACGAAATGAAGTAATCGTTTATTGAACGTTATGGATAAAATGGTAAAGGCGAACTAGTTTTAATTTGCGTTAGGATCGCAGTAATTTATATGAATTATTATCAATGCACCGAGGGAAATCTCTAGTTGCTGTGACTGTACAGTCCTTAACTAATTTTAATTGTTATCGTTAACGGAAAATATAGTTCTGGGTATTAAATGAAAATGACTTTTGTAGCCATCGCCAGAAAATGTAGTACATGTTACGATTTTTTTTTTTTTTTTTATGATCGCTCGTACCATATATTCTTGTAAATATTTAAATAATTTGATATTGGTGCAACAATGAATTGATGTTGAAGTCTTATTGACATGGAAAGAGTGGTTAATTTGGCTGACCTTGATGAACCAGCCTAAAAACTTTCCGATCAGATGCATTTCGAACCCCAAAAATATCTAGAAATTGTATTTTTTATTATATTGATTTTGTTAAATAAATAAATCAAGAGCTACTCGACTGATGAATTACAAAATTTGGTCAGTGCCGAGCTACAATAATCTACGTCGACTAAAATCTAATGCCGTTAATTTATTCTCAAGAATATTTTTATTTCTTTTTCGATGCTGTTAAACGAGTAACTGAAAATTACGTAACCAGTCATATCCAAAATCTACTGAGATTTAAGTTAAGAGGGTGTCCTAGGCAAGAAATGACATAAATTCTACGAATGCTGCGATCTCGTAGAATTCGTACCATTTCTTTATTTCTGCCTCAAATGAAAATGTGTTCAAAGTGTTTTTGTTGAAAATTGTGTAAATAATAGGGTTGTTAAGCTCTTTCTTTCGGTTGAGATACGTGGACTTTGATATTTAAACATATATACGTCAACGTCGAAATCAATCAGGGCACCCCTGAAGAACACCGTCAACTGAGACCAAAATCATTCAAATAAATTCATTAAATTTTGAGATTTGGCGGGAGAAAAATTAATCCCACCCACAAAAGCGCTTCCATCCGAAAATAGTCGAAGTTAATTCTCTAGACTTTGAAATGTCGAGATCCAGTGAAAACGCAACTTTTCAAATTCGTAGTGATCGTAATGAATTCCGATTTCAATTTTTAAATAAAAAAGGGCTGGCCTGAAAGTTAAAAATATAGTAAATTAAACAGATTTATTGCTGTAATAACTAAAGAATATAGTGTTAACATATATATTAGGGTGGTCCTCATTTAGAATGTTGACGAATTTATTCCGGATCACCCCACCAAATCAACTATAAATAATTGAAAAACAATTCACAATTTTTTTCAGATTTTTATATCAACTGTAACCGGTGCCTGTAAGAGGAAGGATTTCCCAATTTAAAATACACGTGTTTCGAACACGTTGTTAGTATATATTTTACTGTAAGAGTAATAATGTTCGAAAAAATCCATGAATGTGAGGTTCTAGTGAGCATGAGTGCTACTATCTGAGAAAAAATTCACATCATCATACCAGGTAATATAGACAATTGCATTTCTTGTAAATAAAAAGAAAAAGTCAAATTTCTAGCGTGTGCAATTCGTCGAGATTTGTTGGTATGATGATGTGAATTTTTTCTCAGATAGAGCACTAATACTCACTAAATCTTCGCAATTACAGATTGATTCGAACATCGTCACTCTTACAATAAAATATATGCTGAGAATGTATCTGAAACAAGTGTATTTTAAATAGTGATATCCATCCATTTACAGGCACGGGTTAGAATTGATATAAAAATCTGAAAGAATTAGGAAATTGTTTTTGAATTATTTACAGTTGATTTGTGGGGTGGTCTGAAAAAAAATCATCAACACCCTAAGTAAGGATCACCCTAATGTATACATAGTTATAGAATAATTACTTTATTCCTATTTTTTTTTTTTGTAACTTTGTACTTCCAGCAATATTAAAGCTATTATTGTAACATTACCCACTTCACCAGAATTTTCTAGTAATTATTACAAGGTGAAATTTCTTCTGAGCGTGAATACGTTCTAATGCGATTACATGCGGTATTCACATATGTCTAGTCGTGCGAGCTTTTTCGCAGGTAGGTACGTAGTATGCATCCCTCATCGCAGTACACGCCGATTATTTGAGCCTAACTGAATGCCGCAATGATTCAAACCATTGTTGTATGCATATTCGTTAGTCTGACAGCGCGAGCCCATGCATCGCCCATTGTTGGCACTTGGCACACACGACACTCGCACAATACCTTCCTCGCCTGAATGAGATTTCTCCCACATTTTCCCCATTTATTCCTCTATTTTCGCCGCTTGCGTGATTCATCCGATTAACGCACCCCGCGTGTACCTGTAGCGTGTACATTCACGGGGCAAAAAAAAAAAAAATTGCCATCCACTTGGGAAGGAGAAGAAACGAGGTATGCAAATATTTATAAAAAATGGTCAGAACGTTCGCGGAATACGGAATAAATAACTTTCCGCGTAATCGCTGGAGGCTGCACGTAAGCTTTGGTATGAAATACATTTCAACTTTCTCGATTACACGGTTCAAGGTGTAACATGTGTAATATGTATACATAAGTGCATGATGATCCGACGACGAGCAGCCTTGTCCCATTAATGTGGGCACATCGCGCAGTCTGCGTTTAACAGAAATGAAAATTTGTATCTCATTTATCGCCGACTTACTCAAAACTCTCCGATGTGCATCCGCCTGTCGCATATATGCAAATACACGTCTAATCGTGAGGTACATAACACCTTGGAATACATGCACACTCGAGTAACCTCTGTAACAAGCACATAGCCACGAGTGTACAACCAAGAATGTAGTAATTATATATACATTGTCGGCGATAAATGGACAGTCATTATTTTACGCTCTCCTCTCGGACTCTTTGCTCGTGCAATTATAGTACTCACTCATCGAATTACGCTGGCAATGCCAGCTAATCCTGTCTTCCTATCCATTTTCACCTATTGTTAAATACAAACAGCGATTTGTTCGATACGTTTCTCAAAGAATATCCATCAAATGAATATGACACTTTTCAAAATCAGGTACGTGAGTAAGTTACGATAACGTTCAGTATCAACGATCTATTTTCGTACAATATTTTCATTCAGATAAAGATCTATGATTCAAAATAATTCAAACATAACTAATAAACTTGTTAGAAACTTGTTGCCAGTGGTGACTTATCTCACTGATTCAATTTTCAATTTTTTTGCATTGAAATTATCTGAAATACCCCCAAAGAATGTGTTCTACGTGTTTGTGAAACTATGCCGTGTTGCTCTCATGCCATATGGTCAAATATACCACACGATCGTTAAACCATTGCGATTCACAGTATTTGATTCTATATTATCAGAGAAACTCCAAGAAATTGGCATTAATGTCTAGCAGTAAAAGAAAAGCAATGAAGATCTGCTGGAGATAAAGCTGTGTGAATAAGATTATACAGGATAATACATGATAATAATCATAAAAATTATAAAAATTCCCTCGTACATTTTCTGAAGCAATTGGCGCTAGTTAATATTCTCCTGAAAGTTGTATCATGTATGAAATAACGCATAACTTGTTTGCTTGAAATTCACGAGTCAAGTCAAGCAGAATCAGAGAATTCCTGGAACATATTCAGGGTGAAGCATCTGGCTGAAATGGTATGTAATTTGGGTAATTTATCGAAAGTTGCACGGGATGGCCAAGGAGGGGCTCACGAGTCGGACAATCAGCTGGGCGCAAGGATCGACAGAAAAGAGCCGGTTTTTGTGCTGTTCCAGCCCGTGCCTCATGCCTCTGTACCATCAAGATTAAAAGATTGGTCAAACCGATACGTGGGCATTATTTCGAGATCCGATTATTATTAAACGTGATTACATTGTACTCGTGTAACAGTACACCTGACTCATCATCCCCCGAGGTTAAGAACAAGGCACACACTCCGGGCACTACGCCTTTTTAATTCTACTTCACGTCAGCCCTTTCGTCCTTAACTGTACAAGATTTGGTTCTCCATTTTATTCTTTCTCCAGCTTATTTTTTTCACGTTTCATTTACCGCTGCGGACGTGAAGGCTTTGTGTAAACTTCTTTTGTGATACGGAGCATACACAGTCACCCCGGCGAGTGTTGTGATATCATCCATGTTCTTTTACTTGTGACTAGGCAAAAAGAATTTTCCATTATTTATCCATACCATGCACCAAACTTTTCGAGCTCTTGGAAGGAATCTACATGAGACGGTTTACCATGCTCGACAAATTCCGACTTGTACTTGCTATCGCGTTACTCGAAAAGGAGAAGAACTTTGTGTGACAAAAATAAATTCTAAGTGAATAACTGACCTGCCAGACATGTTCGTTGCGTGTAAAATACAGAAATGAGATAACCGATCCGCTGTAAAGCGCACTAAATATCTTGAGGTATTGATTAGGAGAATAACAAATTGATCTCCGTCGATGCGGTCATGTATATAAACACATCTATCAAACACAGATGAAATCCTGCGTACGGAGAGTCGAAAGGCATGTCTTGGAACTTGGTCGACAAGAAGATGATGAGGGGAGTCCATTAAACGGAAGTTACTGGACTAAAACGTAACTCGTGTTTCAAAGAGCGGGCAGCAGAGCCATTGATCCACCGTCGACACATTTCCAAAAGACTTGTTAATTATCATTTGCGCTTGTTGGCGGAGGTTCCCTCTCCACGCCATGTATCTCGGATCTACTCGACAGGACTTTAATCTCAAAGAATTTACATTTCATTCTGTGCATGTGTACTTTTGATACTCCTCCCACGATTCGTGCACGGTAGATATGCGGCACATACGAGGCTAATTAGCTTTTTTTCTTGTTTGAATTCTTTCCATCTATCGTTTGCATGGAAGGAAATGATACGACTACGTATCATTAACTCGGTATACGATAAGAAGTGAATAAAATTTCAAATTCCACTCTGAACTATCTCCTATAGAGTGCGAATGGCTAATGTATTTACACGCTTACAGTCCGTTCATAAAATCCAAGACCAAGCCTGTCAAATTTATTTCTTGTCAATCAACCAAACTGAAGTACTGTTAGAGACTAAAAAAAGAAGAAATAACGTTTGATTCAATAGAGTACATTGCAACTTACAGTTAAATGACTAATTCAGTACTATACGGTTGGTGTCTAGGCGATTCCACGGCTATCGCTTTTCGGACCACATATCGCGTTGAATTTCTATACAAAAATATGTATCGTGATAAAGGTAACGAGATTTATCTAAATTGCACCGGCATCCGGCCACAGCCTTTATATTTCACACGGAGGCTTCTTCTTTGTTTAGAATGAATCGGTAAAAAAATACCATTAGTAACAATACGTTCGCAAAAATCTTGGCTGACGTTCACGTTGTGGTGACCAATCTTTCGTGAACTCATATTCCGTTATCGATCAAAAATGGAGACTGTGCCGATTGAAGATAAATAAAAGTTAAACTTCCGACAAAGATAGTTCACTGTAGTATTACAACTCGTTGCGTTTCGTGAAATATACACCCACGTACGCCTTATTTTGTCTTGCACAATTTTAATAATCATGTATGTACAATACGGCCATCATAGTCAAGAAACTTAAGACCCAAATGTGCATGGACCAAATCATGTGCGTGCATTGGTAGATTCTGCTAATTCATTTTGAATTTTTGTTTGATAATCAGGGTGTCCAATTGATTGGTCGTCAAATGCCAGCTATTAAAATTCAACGGCCTTTTAAGGTTATGTTGTATTAAGTTGTAAAGAAGAAAAGATTGACAGGTTTGCATTCAAGTCATCATAGCCTGGAAACGCTTTCACGTATTGGCATTGCACGCCAAGGCTCAACTAGACAAAGTTGGTCAGCCTGTCAAAACAGATGACAAACTTGGCATATGTGCAATTGGGTGCTTAGTTCCCTTAGTCAGTGGTCACAGTCTATACATATGTATACCTATATCACAATCCTGGGTGCCAGATAAAATTGCTGGTGTCGTTGCTAAAGAGTAAATTGTTACCAAGAACACGAAGGTTCCCAAAAACTTAAGTGCGTAGATATACAGATTTCTGAACTTCGGCAAACTTTTTTTTAACCAAAGTGATAATCTCACGTGTCGCAAACTTACCAACTTTTTGTTGTAAAACATGACCACATGAAATGGTCTCTTCCCCATAAAACGCACGGTGTAACCTACCGAATATAGAAAAGTGAAATCGCCTTGATCGTGAAAGAAGATAATTGGGACGGTGAGATCAAAGCTCACCAGCGATTCGGCATTGTTGCTCATATTTCATCGACTGGCATATGACGCTATGATTGTATAAGCATATAATTGTGTTTTGATGATCTCATGACAGCGTCGGGATCTGTAGATAGCTTCAACATCGAGGCTGGTTGTAGAGTTTTATACGCGGCAGGATATCTTCACGCGGGTTGTCATGAATCGAGAAGATTTTTATTGACGTAGTTGGATTTATAACAGGTGGTACGGCGTGTTTATCTCTTCGAGAGATCTCATATGATGTCATCCCCAACTGTGACCATATTACTACCCATGCGTATCGTCCTTGTGAAGTTCCTCGTTTATTTTAATCCAAAAACAATGCTCCGAAGATCATACATGACACCTGAAAATTGAAAATGTATCTCATTACTTACTAAATGTAATAATTAAAAATCTAATGATTCACGTGTGAAATTTTTTGTTTACGGATGGTCAATTGACTTCCACTTCACGGTACGCGTATGTTTCCTGCAAAGGTGTACCTCAATTTGAAAACTACTTGCCACCATTTCCTTTTGCTTGCCATTGAACAATGAAGCCCGCGGTCAATTCTGAACAAATTAAAGTACGTTCCTTACAGTAATTCATAGATTGAGATCTCGAGAGTAGACTGAATTTATATTTTGCGCAAGATACTTCGTCGGTTTCTGAAATTTGAAGTAGGTTATGTGCTTAACAAGATATTAAGAACAACGTGAGGAGAGCTGGCATACTGGTATTGCTATGCGGAATTAGTTTTTTTTTTTCAAACTCAAGGTCACGATGTAGCGCCTGATGCGGAGGAGCTGGAGTGATGGATAGAGTGAAATATAGAACACAAGAAAGAAACGTATGACTTTAATAATCCCATAATGTAGTTCAGAAAACGACAAAAGAACTTTTATTATACTGAAAAAAAAACTTCAAGGCTGGTTTCGTTTTTACTTTCCGGATGTTTCGCGACTTCAAGAAGACAAAATTAGTTTGTGGATTGTAAAGAATGAAACAAAGTTTCTTAAGTTGATAGGCATACCACTGAAATTTGTAAACCTGCCAGAGCATGACAAGAAAATTTACGATTTCAGCAAGAGGTTTGACACGGTTTTGAAAACGGAGGTCAGATAGATTTACGCACCAGCTTTTTTCGCTGCCTATTTCTTTCAAGAACATTAATAATAAAATGTTATCGATCGAATTCTCGATTTTGAGGTAACTTGGATGACGCAAATTCGAATTTAACACCCCGTGCAGAATTTCACACGCGAACGGAGTATTTTTCATACTGCCCACGAAAGTGCGCAGTTCAAAAAAGAGATTACATTTCTTGAAAATGAACATGCACAAATCTGCCGCAGTTTTGTTAATCGAAAAAAATAGAGTGTTGAACTAAGATGCGCCTCGCGAGTGGGATACGTGCCACAAGATAGCATGGTGATGTTTTTTCGAAGCGCTGTGGAACGGCAATGATAATAAATAATTCACAGCACGAAGCGCGTAATTAGTAGTGAGCTGCTAAAACTACACCTATACTTAATTCACGTAGCATACACCTGCGCACGATGAAAGGAGTGAATTTAACTTGGAGAAGATTCTAGCGTGTCACCGTGTCGATGGGGGGTTCAAGGTCTGTTATAAGGTCAAGATTGCCTTCCGTATAATTTTCGTGAGTTTTAACTTTCAACCGTCTCGTCACTGTCTTGATCTCCCGTAGTCGTGCTCACATAGGTATTATGGGGAACACGTGAAGCACTTGTGCACTTGATGAGCCCATGGGATAACGGTTCGGTCAAAACCGTACAGGACGAACAGACCGTTTTAATGACGAACGTTGAATAGTTGATGGTCGTTCATGAAGAAAACCTCGGTGAATTCCTGGCACGCGAGTGGCTCTAGTAACTTAACATTTTGAGCAATGCAGGTTACAGCTCTTGGCGATCTTTGATGGGATACCAGTGATTACCAGTCCGGCAGAAAAAGAATCGGGTCATTTGGAAGCTTGAGTTATTATATACTTCGTACGCAATGGAAAAGATGATCACGAGAAGCCTTACAGAATAATATCTACATAGACGTGATAAGACTCCTCGTAAATATCATTTTTTACATTATCATCATAGAGAATTCTTCTGATTCTTTTTCGTATTTTATATTGCCACATACTCATTGAGAGTTTCGATGTCAATAAATCTTGTGTAGATTTCATTCAAATTTATTTCTTCATTTGATTATCTTATACTGGCGATTATAACCTCTGAAAGGCACATGCCGATAAATCACCTTATTCATATGTAGTAGTTTCCTAACAACTTCAAAACCCCGGTGAATGAAGAACTAGGGAGTATTATATCCTTAGTCACTGTTTTGGCCGTAATTCTCAAATAAATCTTGGCACAGGAAAACAATCGTATAAGTGTTAGTTAGTAACGCAACTAACTAACGTTAAATATTTTTCAGTACGCAGTCACAAGAATGAATGCTGACCAGATTAAATCTTCATTGTCATAACTTAGGTCAATGCTCTATTACTATTTTTTCCAAGTTGTAACAAACCTCAATTTTACCAGAGCATCGACGTATGGATTTAAAGAATTGATAACAGATTTACGTTTAATAAGATCAATGGAGATGATCTTGTTATGAATAATGTTCGTTTACTGTTAATCGTTTTAGGATTTGTAATTAATGAAATTAATTAATTAAATAAAGTTTAAATTTTTACTACTCACTTCAAGTTTCTGATTGTTATTATTCACTTTGATTCTTTTACTGTTACTATTTACCTAGAATCTTTGGTTATTACTGCATTTAAGTTCTTCATTGAAATCGAATGAGTAAAATATAAATTGAAGGTCATAAATATTATGACCATTGGTGTGTAATTTTCAGAAAGGGGCAGTAATCTGTTTAGACTAGTTGACATTTTTTAATTTGGAAAAATGTGTTGTGCTAATGAATGAACATTGTAACCTTTACTCAATGGTGAGATACGCTGTATGTAGCTGTATTAGGGTCTAAAACCCTTAGTATTCAATTGTTATTTTACTTATCATATAACTATAATTTTGAGTATGCAAGCAATCATATAAATACGACGTTGATTATAATAACATAAATGTAAACTTGACTAGATATCATTTCAAAATCTGTAGAAGAAATAGAAACTAGACAGCGAAGAAGAAAATATTGAATATACTGGGGTCTTGAGTGTGTGATTGAAAAATCTTAGGAATCATTTTTTACCATGAAAAGTGCCGGAAGTGGAATTAAATAATACCATGGATGACCACTAGATGTTCTCGGTGTTCGGCGCTTTCGCCGTCAAGTGTTGCCAACTGCATTAACTCGTGGTAGTCTGAATAATTGACTGCACATGCACAAGATAATTGAACCCTATCGGTCTGCGAAATAGTATCGAGGTAATACTTTCGTCTGCATGTTATGGGAATCAAGTGGCGAATTGAGTTTATGTCGTTACGATGACTCGTGGCAGTCATCAGTCAATTACTAATAATAAAAGATGTCAATTCTTCCCGAACCACCGATGTCTAATATTTAAAATTTTCTTGTGCTAAACAAATTTGCATGACCTTAACGTTACCGTAACCTGCATAAGTCGATTCTGACAGCTCAAACCCGTAGGAAAAGATGACATAACCTCAGTAATGAATACTCTTAAAATTTTGGTATGCTATAAGGCTTATGATTGCGTCTGTAGATTGGCTCGAAAATTTTTTGAAAACATCGAATGTACTTACGACAGATTCCCACTCATTTTGAGATTATGGTACGTTACAGACATTTGATTCCCATGTTTTTCGTATTTGTACCTCAATTTCTGAACTTTTCCGAGCTACCCCACAAGCGCAATCGCAAACACTGCGATTTCCTAAGGTTCGAAACGAGTTAATTACTCTGGAGATAAAAGAATTCCAAAACACGATTTGCTCACTTCATCGGCACTCCCCTTAAGGTATTTCATCTTCGCATATCCACCGGCAAGAACTTGAGACGGTACATCCGTAATTGTAGACTCGAGATTAATACTAAATAACCGAGCATCTACATCTGTATACCAGATTATGTAGCGTACTAGAAATCTCAATTATTTGTGGATTAGGGTTACGTGGAATTCTTCGCAGGCTCTTCCGCGCTTCGGACCGACCCGTCACTTAACGTTCTTAGAGATTAATTGAAAATTGCTAGACAACGTGTTGATGCCTCGTTGTGCCAACCACAAAGATCAGGTAGCGACCCGGCCTCAGAGGCGGTGGATTTCGTCCAAACCGTTAACTTTGATTCTCGAAACAAGAGTCGCCGGCCGTTATATCAATTAATGTACTCGATCATCCGAGAAATCCTACATCTTTTGGCTTCGTCCTCTTCCACGCTCCCGAAGATTCGTTTCGGTATGTAACAGGCGTCGGCTTATCTCTCCGTAGAACTCTTGATTTTCGTCAAAATCGAACACCATTAGGTACTTGTAAGCCGGACGTTACGTTTTATTTTCACTGTCAACCGTCTGGTTAGCTTCGAGCAACATGACGCTCGGCCGGAGATAGGTTTTTGCCACTCGACATATCGTAGTCGCAATGTCACCGGAAACACGTTGAACGACGCAACCGTAATGCGAAAACGTAGCTTTTTATCCCGATTCAGGGTATTAAAAAGTAATGAAGCTTAATGCGAGCCCAGCATTAACAGATTTCAGGAAGACAGTTTGGTTCTGTCGTTTTTCTGTTCTGATATCCTTTCGGCGTTGACTCAGCTGCGGTAAGAGGTTAGTTTCCTTTTTAACTTCCCGTTTCTCTGTTTTCACGGAAAAAACGAACTTATTATAATCACTCCGAAAATGAAAAGTTCAGTTTTCACTAGATCTCCATGTTTTGAAGTTTAGGGAATCATCTCCAAATATTTTCAGATGAACGGCTCTTTTTGTGTATGTATATACGTATGTTATGATTTTGGTCTCAAATTTCGCAGTATTTTCAAACTTAGAGGTAATTAGATTTTCACTTTATGATATCTTGAGAATGGATCAATATATTTGAATGAAAATTGGTACCGCGAGGTTTCTTGGGTTGTTAATCACGAATCTAAGGTCAGATTTGCAAAATTTAAATTTGGCTTATTCAATAAGCTGGAACAAAAACAAAAAATTTCGATCTGAACTCAGATTGTGAAACTCAAAATGGCGATCTAATACGGTTGAAAAAAATCTAAAAATATTCCAACGTTTGTAGAAATCTGTAGGCGGAAATTTTTTGGATCCAGGATCAGATTTCCAAAATTTATAATGGTGTATCCATGACAGTGGTTCGAAACGAAAAATATCGTCATATTTTCATGTAATATGATATCCAAGGGCTTTAAATCGTTAATTACGAATTTGAATTAGTAGTTCGAAAATCGAATTGGATATTACACCTATTTTTTTTATAACGAATGTGAAACCTGTAGTGTGAAAACGGGAAGGTCAAGGACTGGCTCATAGCCAGTCAAAAGCCGCTTGTTGGTAATAAAAATCCCGGGATCATGGAATGAAAATGCAACACGGATTTGCTTCACGATTTTAACTTTCAAACGCAATCTTCTTCGTTTGTTCGCTACATTTGCAGAGGAATTCAGGACAACCGACAAAAAATAATAATCATCCAAAAAAGAAGACAAGTTCTTTTGATTACAGAAATTATTGTAGAAGAAAGACTGTTTTTAATAGTAAAAATAACGACATTTGCGATTGCTATAATCAAGCACAAGGTCGTCTGAGTCCACGGCAAACTGCTCACGTAACGATATGGAAATTTTACAGAATCGTGAATTCCTCAGCTTGTATTCATTTCCCTAAACAGAACCAATCTTAGCAGAACTTAATTTCGAAAAATGAGTCGTTAGTAACCTGCTCTGAACGTCTGTAGCAATGCACCAGCTTCTTAAATAAGACTAATCCAAATGCCTGTATAAATTCGATTTACAAGCACTGAAACGATCGAATCGATATGTGTGAACCAGGCGTGTTGACACACATATGCCATAAAATTGACAGAAGATATTAACACCACGATTTTTCGCGTAGAGCGAGTTCCAGGTATGCAAAATGCAAATGATGGGAATTCGATTAAATGTCCAACATGTACCGCAAAAATAGAACTCGAAACTTCGGGGCAATCTTTAAATGTATAAAGTATCAAGTCAATTAGCGAGGGGAGAAGCCAGTGACCGTTAAATCTTTTTCTAACTGCTAATTAAATCAGATTAACGCGAGGGTATTGCACTGTGGGACAAGCGTTAGTACGGACTGCATGAAGTTCGCTCAAGTCGTACCGGAAACAACGTGTACTCTCCGCGAACATTGGACCTGAATAATAGCGTCGTTCTCAGGTAGCCAGAGCCTATAAGGGAGAGGAGGCTGAAATTTATGTTTGATAACGGTGCGACTCTGAGTTGCCGCGCGGCTTGTCTCGTTTCTGCCCACGCTTACACCTGCTCTTACATCTGTGTGTTAATAAAACTAACAAATTTCAGGTCGTAAATTTACCCAAGCCACGAGGCAAGCGCACACCGATTTCGATGTCCGGTAAACCTGCACGCACGTTGTACGTCGACTGATTCACGTATCACTGGCTTTACAAATTTGCAGAATTTCTGACGTCTTCCTCTCAATTCGCACGTAAATCATCACCATCCTTGTCGTCTTTCTCTAAGGAAAGACCTACGAGCTATTTCACTCAGCTGTATTTATGCTCTACCCATGTATTAAGATGTCACTTATACTTATACACTTTGTATCGAACATCCATGAATTTTGGACGATGCGATGCAATCTCGTCCAGCTATAATGAGTAGTAACCAAATGGGTACAACATAATGATTTTATTTGAAATTCATCGCAATTATCAGCGAGCAATTATCGAATTAATAAATCAGTCGAGCGTTTACTAATTTAATTCGGGCATCACTGCGTCTTTTTATCAAAGTTACGCCGTGAGTAAAACAGGAAGTAATATTAGGAAGGAAACGTATTCCTCCTTACTATATCGAATGGGAAAACTGTTACAGATTCGTGTACAAAGTTCGAAGTACCGATAGCGCGACTCACAGCGCTGGTTTCGTTTATCACATCGGGAACATGCGAGCTATGGAGGGTAGAGGTAAGGAGAACCGTCTCTGTGTACGAAAAAATGTCCGTCGAAAGGCGTCAAATTAAGGTGGCGTTACGGTAGCAGAAGGATATATTTTAAAGAAAGTGCCTAAAGTTATTAGAGTAGGCTAGAGAAGTAGACAAGGAAAGAAAGATTTCCACTTTGTTATGGCGCACTTTTTAAAATAAACAAGAAAATTATAAAAGTAACAAATCGTAAATTAAACAAATATTTCTTAAAAAATTATTTTACATACTATTGGTCCGAAAAAAGACAGAGACTGAGGCGTGTCATTTTTGTTATTTTTCATTTATCGCCCATTTGGACAACTTTGTACTACACAAATTTTTCCCATTATTGTCCAATTATTTTTAAAAGTTTTATGACAGTATACACTATAAAGTCACTAAAAAGTATTATCAAAAGTTCACCAAAATTAAATCACTCTATGTTAACTCACGGCAGTTTTATAGGTTATATTTACTAAATTATTTTGGATTACGTAAATAGTTGAAGTTTTGTATACTGCGATTTCATTAACTACACTAGTCACCAGAAATATTGAACTGTTCAACTCAGCACACTTCACTCCGACTACAACTGCTAAATTCATATCATAATCTTTTGCAGTGCTAGCGATATTCTGGTGGTTTCTTGAACTTTTGTTTGCAGCTTTATCTGGACACTTTTTCAACTTATCCCCCATATAAGATTGCCCTCCTTACTTCTACCCTCCATAATGCGAGCGCAGTTTGTCGGTTTATCAGTATTGCCAGCCATCATGCGCAGTGTAACAAACGATACCAGCGCTGCGAATAGCGCTATTGGTAATACAAACTTTTAACCAAAATTAGGTCCATTTTTGGAACGTGGAGATATGTGTCCTGGCTAATGTTGCTTCCTGGTGTAATAATATCGGTCTGGCCGTTTTCATGCTGTGTCAAGATACCAGATGCGAAGATGACTGCAAGAAGTGTCCTTTTCTCCCGAGTGCGTCATAACTATGTGTAGAGGATTTCGGTTACGTGGTTAGAGACGTCCTGGAATAGGATAAGGCGGGAAATACGAGACAAACATAGTTTGAGGGGGACGTCTAGTGTAGAAGATTGGAAAAATCGATTAATTTTTTTGCATATTATTATAATTGCACCTTTTAAGAATAATTTGGCCTAAAGCCGATGTCGAATGTCAAAAAATTAAGAAAGTTATGAGCACTCGAGTGAAACAATGCACGATAATGCTCGGTGTGCGCTTCAATAGACTTATTGGGTTCAAAGATAAAATGATCGGCCTCTAAGGAAGCTGCGGATACGGCAGAAGGCCTCTTGTAGGCCCCAAGAATCACCGATTAACGATAAGAAAAATTCCTATTTCATCTGATACGGAAATCAGCATCAAAACCGAGGTCAAAGTTTTGAACGCGTCAACTTCAAACGAGTTTCTCTCGAAACAGGATTTTTCAAAAGTGTAGACACGATATCTCTAAAAAAAACTGATCCGATCCTGTTGAAATTTTTACAGCATCTTTATTATGCCTATAATCCATACCTATCGTGCGAACTCGGATAATCAGCATTATTTTGGTAGTTTCTGTTTTACGAGCACAACAAATGGAGAAAAACATGCAAATTCGAATTTTTTTCTATCAAACTGTGTAAAAAATTTGAGCCGAAAAATATCGAGTTCATTCTAGTTCATACCATAGCCAAAAGCCTGAAGATTAGAATACCGTTTTGTTTTTTTTATTTTAGATGAGCATAATAGCCTAGTTTATGTCTCCACTTAAGCACATTTTTTTACATACCTTCCGATCAAGCAGTATACGTTAGGTTATATTCAATTTTTCGTCTCCAAAAAATTCACAACGTTTATTTAAATGTCGATAAATATAATGTGATATTTATGAGAAATTTTATTTGAGTGGTTTGTCTGAAAAAAATACCCAAAGAACGTTCAAAAGAACAGCCTTCGCACTAGACGACCTCGTCAAGTCCGGGCCTTCGCTCGGTCTCGATACCTTCCTGTTCCATGGGAATTTGTGCAGCTATAAATGCATTAATTAATCGTCGAGAGTTCGTGTGAAATTTACCCACTTTTGGTGGAGGCAATGGATTGGTGCTAGAAATTGCTGGGATAATGACGAAATCGACTATTAAAAAGTAACTAATTGAATATTGTTCAATGTCATTTTTTTCACACGTTACACAAAATTTCGCCCTGATACATTTTCAAACTATCCTAAGTTCGCAGATTCAAGCATGTGACGTGTCCGTTTACCTTCCCACTTGTCATCGTTAAAAACGGTCTCAAGATTCGACACAGGCATCCAAAGCAAAATGCTTCAGCTGAATATTTTCATTCGTACAATTTTCTGATCGATTGGATCCATTCTGCACTGATGTTTTTGAACATAAGTAGGTAATGGGAATCTTCTGTCAAAGTTAGTTGACATGAATTATGACGCGGGGAAATGTGGATTTTGACAGGCCAACCTCCTCGATTGGTTTCATACTTTTGTGTTTTATTTTCTTGCACACGTACTTTTTTATTGATTTCTCTGATCAAAATATATGTAGCTTACGCAATCGGTAAATAATAGCCAGACATTCTGAGGTTTATAAATTAGTGATCGGAGCGATAAACGGCCCGGTCCATAGGAATACTTAAGCAATCGATAAATCTGTAATATTGCTTAATAATTAGATTAGCGAATCGTTTCACGGAATCATGATGCGTTAAGTGTAAAAAAATTTTGCTAACTGGTGGATTATAATCGGTGATTGCACTGAAATACATGTATTCGAAATGATTAATGCAAAAAATAGGATAGCTTAAGAGGTTCGTTATGAATTACGCTCAATTACCGATTGAAAAATGATCAGACTGATCAGATATCATGATATCTACATTTATTGGAAGAAGTATTTCACACATCTATGACCTGTTATTCAGAAGTTATCAGAAAATATCGGTCCTTATGACTATTGACATTCAGTGCTCTTCAATCCCCGGATACAAATAATATCGAACGAGAATTTTTGACAGGAATTGATCCAAATATACAGAAGAATGCAGTCGTCATATTGCAATGACAGGCTGACAAATTTGATTATAATTTTTCTGAGACAAGCTGAGAAAAAGATACTAAATCTAACGCTTTGTTCTATTACCGTATCAAGTAAAAGCTTTCAACCTGGCAATGATGCAAATTCATTGCAATTTAAATACTGGTAAAGAATTGCGCTCAAACTTTAACGTATCCTAGTTTTAATGTAACCTGTAATCTTGTAGTAACGAAAAAGCCATGTTGAAGCTTAAAGATTTTCGTCGTAAGATAGTAAATTGAAAGTATAAATAAAATACTCAACATGAGAGGTAAAAATTTATTGATGTTCCACACAAAGTGCCTTAAATCTTCTCCCGTATAACCGCATAAATATTACCTGTCTTTAATTTTTATTTTTTGCGAATTGTCCACATTGTCGAGGTTTAGTGAAAATATCATAAAGCGGGAAATATTTTGGCTCGATGAGAAGCACTGCGTTTAAGTATGAAGAAGTCACCACTGCACACACATTAAAGCGACGTTTAAACACTCGATGGATCGCCATGAAAAACACGTATTTGAGTGTCGATTCGGATTTTTTATATTCCTAAATCGTGGGAAATGGTTACAACTTTTAACGCCTAAGATAGCAACGCGCCCCTCAAAAGCAGTTTCAACGAACACCGCCTATCATGCGTGAGCGTAGCTTGGTGAATGTACATATATGTGGATAAGTACAAGCAAGTATGACTACGTGATATGTTTTTTGAATTAGTGGTATGACTAAAATAAGCGGCGAACGAATGAGGAAGCGTTAATCTTGTGTGTGCAATGTTGTTAGGCGGATATTTGGGCAGGAGCCGGTCGGTAGTGCAGGGAATGGCTGCTGGGCCGTTCTCTATGTTTGCCGAAAGTGAGTTAAATTTACTTTTAGGTTATGTAACGCGGTCTTCGTGGGCATATCTACTAGGAAATGCAATTCATCACTGGAACACTTACAAGGATACCGAACCCCGAGTGCAGCGAAGCTTTTGAAATTTTCGTCCCTCCCTCACCGATTCCTTATGCAGATAAAACTATTGGTATAGTCCGTGGGCTTCACGGAAATCTATGGCTTCCGTTACAGACTCTACCGTTAAGACAAATATGTTGTAATCTTGGCCAGGTGATGCTCTCCACATGGCGTAGCTCATTGGCTACGAAATGATCGCGGTTACCATGTAGGATCTTGACTGTGGTTGATTAAATTCGTTTTCTCTTTACGGGTCCACTCGGTTCTTCATTCTTCCGTTTTACCGATAAAGAAGATTAAATGAGTAAAAAGACGAAACTTCATCCGAACCGTTGGCTGAAATAACATTTCACGAAGTGATATTTTTTAGTAGCAATTATATAGTACATCTACAAACAGTTCCACTTTGTGATCCTACCGAAGCATGTGAATCGATATTAATACTTACAGCTTACTTAAATTTATGTACCATGTTCGGATTTCAGAAGTATTCGTGCGAATTGAAAAAATTTGTTCAAATAAGAATACACTATTTTCGTGCGTGATTAGGTGTGCAAGTATCGACGGTATGTTACAACCGTGAATTCATTAGTCTTAATCCGATGATAGATCGTTCATCAAGATGTCACAAGTTGATCAGTAATATATTCAGCGATGGAAAATTAATATTCCGATTGATTAGCATCATGCAAATATAGGTCTAGGTCTTTGTCATCTGTACCGAAGAATTGTCGATTAAAGGTCGGTAGTGTGCGTTGCTTACCGATGATGTTCCAAAGTGTAAGTGTTAGTCTCGGTGTGAGATACGATTCCTACCAGGAGTGAGGTGTCTTAAGACGCTTTATACGGCGATTGCACGACGTGTGAATATTCACGACAGTAAATTCAATAAATTGATTTGTTTTGTCATTGCAGTTAGAAGTAACCATGCAAATTGGACAATGCGTATGTATCATCTTAAGGACGTGCGAGGAATACCAAGTTCCGATGCGAGCATACGAATTTAATTGATCACCTCGACGCCTCAATCATCACGCTGCACTGTAATTATTATTGGCGCGAAACTTGGTGGTAGGATTTTCTTTCATATGAATATCAGCGTGGTAATCTTGCACCGCAATTAGCGACAGCGCGAAACAAGCCTTATACGACGATACTCTGCAAAATACCCACATTGCACGCGCACATTGTAGGTTATTACAAAGCCGGATGTGTCGACGTTCGTAAATGGCCAATAATCGCCTCGTTGATTCTCACCTACTCCGGACAATCGTGAATAAATTTCACCGCAAGAGATTTTCCTGCTTAATAAGCAAGGCTCGGCGCATGGCGGGCTGGACTTGGTCATAAATCGAATCGTCCTTGATCCAAGCTAGAAATCGGACCAAGGCACCGATGCTCAACGAGCATAAGGAGACCTCGGGTATTCTCTTGTCACCAGAGACCAGATGCTGACACCCGGAGAATCACCTGTCCTTACTATGGGCTCTTTAACGGGAAAACGACCTCTGGCGTCTTCGTATTCACTCTGTGCACCGTTTAGTGGTTACCATTCCCGGAGAACTAGTCTATAACCATATTCGAAGCAGTCCGTAAATCGTTACGTACAATTAGCAAATAAGCGTCATTGGCGGTAATTTTTTTCTTATGTCATTCTTGAATCAGAGAACATTTATTTTCTCTCGGTATCTGTAATCAGAAAAAGAATCTGAACTACCATTGATCAAACTTGTCGCCATCATTTTGCAAATGGCTTATCCGGTTACATTAGCAAGTTCATACGGCAACACAGGGTCAAAAGTTGTTAATAGTCGTTTCAATATTGATAACTAAAACTATGCTTATTACGTCTAGATTTTAACAAATGTCCAAATGATAGTGGCCATAAGCATTTGCAATAAAATTCCAATTTGAACTACATTAATGACTTCTGAAGATAACGACATTGGATGTTGTTACTATACATTACACCCAGCTTCCGAAATTCTACGAGGCATCTGAAAATCTATTAAAATGTTTCAGAACTGTACGAAGAGATCTTAAACCGAAACAGTACCTAATCATTCCCACAACGGTTTCTCAGTGAGATCTGGAGATTTAGAACAGCTAAGGGTATATGAATTATATTTAAGCTTTCAAGATGAGTTGTTCAACGGTAAGCGGTAAGTCGAGACGCTAATTGTGAAGAAATCGTTAGGAAGGTGTGGAGTATCCCGCTTAGTGGGCGCCCGCACGGAGAGTTAATTGAGAAACATTCTATCTTCAGGAACCAGTGTAAAACTCGGCGGAAATTCGCAGTTTCACGACATAGAAGCATGTGCTTGGTTATGACTAGACTGGAGAAGTATTATTAGTTGAACCCAATGACTACCATAGCGATTGATACTTTCGTCACAGCAGTAAATGAAAAACTTTAGTTTTCAAACCGCATATTGCAAACCGTTGAGTACGGATATGAAAATCGATGATGCTGTTAATGCGAAGTGAATATCTTGGGAAGCTTGATCTCGATCACATTTTTCATTCCGGTTGGCGTACATCCTCTGCCATGCACGATGATTATCAAGGCCCGTGCACCGTTAGTTAGCTACTATTTTCTTCTTTTTTTTAATACCAAGGGACATATCCGTTGGTAGTTAGATAAGATGAAAGCTGCGGTAGACCGAGGAAGACTCCGGACACTGCTAAAAATGCCTTTGGCAATTTTCATGCCGGCAGGATACGTGTTTCTTTTTATTTAATTCCTCGTTATTTATCCGGGGCTCCAACTTACTCGTCATTTCCGGTTTACTCTCGAGTTATCCGGTCGGACGGGTATTCCGCACATGTGATGGCAGATTTTCAGCAATTCACACGATTACCGGTAATCCACAACTCACTGCCTGAGATTTTATACCTCTGACTCAGCTTCCGGCTGCAAAGACTTTGCTGTTTTGTCTTCGATCTTATATCGTCCTTCATTATTTACATATACGTTTGTAAAGAGAAGGGTAATCTGTGTATGATACACGTCGATAGAACGCAGTTTCGAACACGTCTTGAAAGTATATGTGTGAATCCTCACAGTTATAAGAAATCCTGAAAAAATTCTACGCGATTGGGATTCACGAACCGGCCTACCGTGCTCAAATAATTACTGTTAATTTAGTGATTCTAATTAATTGAGATGTTACGGAGTGAAATCGGAAGCAATAGCGTCTCTTTTCTGTCGTTACTAGTGACAATTTTCACCATCATAGCTTGACGAGTGGACGAGAGTAGGATTCGGCTACCGTATAGGTATTATCCAGGTATATACCCAGTGATTTAATAACAGACTAAACCCCATGTGAAAAAAAGAAAAAATTAAAGAAAAACTGGAACCAAAGGATTGAGGAATTCAAAGTGGTCTGTAATACGGGTCATTAATTAATGCATACGCTACAATGTTTCACTGTGTATAGTTATACGAAATACTGTGGTCCACCTGTGCCCAAGTACCCATGTCAGCTTAAACAATTTTTTAAACAGTGGCAGAATTCCACAATTAGTGAATTTCATGGCCATCAGAGCCTGCAATCTCGATTTAAGTTACTTTGTGGTTCTTTCGCAAGAATTCTGCACTGCAAAAAAACGATCGGTCAGATACCAAAGTGAATGTCGTTTGATCCGTGGCTGAACCAATGGTATTCTCGTTCGAAGCAATTTTTGCATTTCGTATCCTGAGAGAAGTTCGTGAAGATGTAAATCCAGGTGGACGTATTCACGGTATATTCATAGGGCGAAAAATATAAAGTTATGAAAGGTGGTGTCTTTCCCAAATGACAATTTGGAATTGTGAATACAGGACAAATAATGTCTTATATCTAGTCATTTATTTACTTGTTTGTTTTATTTGTGGAACTGGAGATAATAGCTTTGATTTGAAATATTGCAAGCGGAAAGAAATTTTCTAAAAAGACCTATTCATAAAAAAATTAAATTTACAATGCTTCGTCGTTTTGCCACTGCGATCAATATTGCTGTATATTGGTCTGGGAAGTGTGAGGGTATGGTAGTCAAGTATGCTACACGTTATTTATTAATTTAGCTTTAATCGTTTACTTCTTGACCACTACTTCCGCTTGGATACCCTGTTCACTAGCGAGCTAATCTCTAGCTTGGGATTCCAAGCTCGACTGGGGCAATCACAAAGGCAGGCGAGAGTATACAAGTTACCGCAAATATAAATTGTTGAAACTGCCGACAATTCCAAGAACACTTCGTATTGCTATAGCGTATAGTGCCATAAACACTGTAATGCTTTCAGTTCAGCACTTTCGACAATTATTTGTCTGTAAATTGGTATTCTAATAGAATTCAGTGGCTACAGCCCATATTATTCGAAAAGTATCAAGGACCTTTGTTGAAGGCTATTTTTAGGAACTTGCATCCCTTGCCACCTGTTCGATCCAGCGCCGTTACATTTACAACCGGACAACAACTAGAAAAATTCCGAAGATGCATCGCCGAGAAATTCCTTTCACGGTAATCCGTCAATCTTTACACAGGAATAATCTCACGATACGGATAAACCTGATATAAGGCTATAATATTTTTGTATGGAGACTGAAGGTTGATAGGAATGAAGCACTGGACCCTGACTCCGAATACCGAGTCCCAACTGTGAAGTGAAGGATAAAGAAACGTGACAAGAAGATTGACATTTTGTCAGTGTAGCAAGTGGGTCGATATTCTCCATTCACGAAGAAGCCTATATCGTCAAACAACGGATTAGCAGATGGATACGATCATCTATTACGATACATTCTCTAAATACTATTGGGTCCGATCAGCGCACCGGGATGTCCTGAATCAATTCAACTGCTAAATTTGAGTACGCCTTGCATGACGACGGCGGTCACGTTGGCATTCTATTCCACAAAAAGAAACCCCGTGTCAGATCACGAACAGAACGAGTCGATCTCGTCGATCAGAAGATGCCAGAGTTTGCCATGACAAACCCACCCCGCATCAATCTTCGACTTCAAAGCATGAACAGCCTGCAGGCAACGAACCGAAGTGTTGTATGGTGAATTGTTTGACACGTCGAATTGAATAATATGTTTGCCAGGTCTAGGTGGTAATTGCTGACGTTGATTCCGACTCTCAATGTATGTATACTTGTAATTCGGCACTCCATGCATAAGCAGTGCAAACAGTGATTATCATGCCGTTTATATTGCAACCAAATAGAAATATTAAAAGGCCTTTGAATACGAAGAAGATATAGGTGTAGTTACGCTGCTCTTTACTCGGTAGAATCAACACAAATGTTTGATTTCTTCCCTCTTATTTTTCTCCTGGATACCTTAGCAGCGTTCTTGAAAAAATACAATGTGCAAGCGTCAAAGTTCATGTAGATATAAACGTTCGCGAAACGATTTGAGAGCTCATGACACCGTTGAACCATCTCGGGTGCCATCGCTGTGCGATAGAAGGTTAGTAAGCAGTAGGCGGGTAAAAATTCGGTGTTTGTTCCGAGTTTCAAGAAGTTCCAACCTTACGCATGTGTAATTTTAAATCCACGTGCCAGGGTCTGTTTATTAATGATCGGGGATATAATGCAAAAGTGGTTAGCTTCCGGGCTGACTGCGCAGTCTTCTTTGCAGTCAATTTCTCATTGCTCGTAAACGGGTAGCCGCGACGAAATAATCGGTTACGCGCACCACCTTGAAACAAAACCGCATTATGTTTGGGACAGGCGTGCGTTAGCCTTTCAACTTCAAGGTCACGCAGGCTGACAATTTGTTTCGATAGATTTCCATTCGATCACCGATCTACCATTTTTCAAATTCTTTTTTCTTAGTCAATAAAACTTGACGCGACTTGTTCATGAAAGGACAATCAGCACGTGGTTTAAATAGCTTTTACATTGAATGTGGCATTTCAAAGCTGCGGGCTATTTAAACGCATGGCAAATTGCGCGCGTGAGCACAGTTGATGGATGCATGTCTCCTTATCCCCGAATCAAATTGGACGAGAAACATAGGTACGAACAGCAAGTGAACGACATGGTAAATTGTTGAGATGATTAAAACGGACAATTATAAATCGCCTGCAATTAAAACCGTTTGCGGTTAGTGCACGAACGCGGGAATACCTGCGCTCAGACTACTGTGACGCAGTAACCTTGCAAGGATGCAAAGAAGGAGATGATCAGGTGCAGAAAGTATAGCCCAAAGAGGTTAGGATGGCAATTGAAGTTATCATAACAAATAGCAATCCTCGACAGGGTGAAATATACACCAAAGCATATAGTGGTTTCAGATAAGGACAATCAGTTACTTCACCCTACATTGTCCATCACCGATGTCTTAGACTCGTTCGACACTTGACGAAAGCATCAACTACATTTCACTAGCTGCGATTAACACCGGATGCCGTGGTAGTCGCCAACTCCAAGATCCGGGTGACGATTTAATCTCTCACAGGCTTCATCCGCGAGCTGATCAAGCACCTGCGATCCGCGATATCGATTAGCATATCATTGAGCGTAACTCAGGTGACGAATCGAAGACACTTGCAGTCGTCGATAACTGTCAGCAGGTTGGCCACAGTATTACTGCGCCTGGAAATGGTCCCTCTTTGGAGTACGGTATAATAGGTAACCCTGAGTCTCGAGCGGATGTATGCATGTCAGGATGACAGGATAGGAATCGCGGAAGTGATTCGGGACGCTTGACTACGTACTAAGCACCTAGACTTGTCTACAAATTCAATAAGTGTTCATCGGCCAGGAGCAAAGTGAGAAAGTATGCTGAGCAGAAGACGAGGAAAGAAGAGTGGGCTGCATAGGAGTCACGGTGAAGGGGGCGTGATGTGAAGCCCGTGCCGGAGTATTTTATTGGAAACGGAATTACAGCCGCAGATCCGAAGCTGTGGATGAGTTCAGGGGTCACGGTTAGTGATGTCATGTGGTTATGATGCCAACGGAGACTTGGGAAGAGACCTTCGCATCTTTAGATGGTACCTTGGAGTAAGGATTCGGTCAGGTTATTGATTAATTGCAATAATTAACCGATTGTCGGCAGATTTTTCGTTAACGTATAAAAACCAACGACGAATATCACGCTCCAGTGTTGTTTTTGTTGTTGTTGATTTTTTCTTTAAAACCATGTATGTAGTTAATACACATTCTTCTAGCCTTAAGAAGTATCATCACAGTCTTGGTATAACGCAGTTCTACGCAGATGCTCAACGTGTTACTCACACAAACAGTTCTCGATGGAAAACATGTTGTAGAATAATATTTTTAGCATTCATTGGTTATGTCGTTGCTATTTATAGGCATTATCAACGGCCACAAGCACTTTCGATTTCACGGTTTTATTTGTTTATTTCTTGTATTCTTTTTCGTTGCTTCGAGTGAAGGTAGGTAACGTCGGTGGTACAACGAGCCAATAGCGATAACGTTCGTTATACGTGTCATTAACACATAGTAATTATTGATACCTCGTGACCTCAGACACCGAGGTAAGTGATGATCAAATGATTGAAGAGGGAAATAAAAAATTATATTCAACTCATCCGACCAGGGTACAGGTTCGTAGTTGATCATCGGCGACAAAAAAAGAACCCAGATTTTTTTACTGTCACAGTCTTTCTATTGTCATTTACGAAGGTCTGCACTCATAGGAGAGTCTAGGAACATGCAAAGTAATGTAGAGCACTCATGTCACATAAGACATCGTCGAGATGTGAAATTAATTATACGTAATGATCTAAGACAGTCTTGCATTACGCAAGAATAAAGAAAAC
Source organism: Neodiprion virginianus (assembly GCF_021901495.1). Lineage (NCBI taxonomy): Eukaryota > Metazoa > Arthropoda > Insecta > Hymenoptera > Diprionidae > Neodiprion > Neodiprion virginianus. The sequence continues at coordinate 11,438,141 of NC_060881.1, read as the reverse complement.
GTTAGATTGTTTAACTAGTGATAGTTACTTCTCGTAATTATCATTACACTTGTTACATGAAGTTCTTAAATAAGAAAATCTAAGTTGTAGCACATCTGATTACATTTTTTTTATAAAAAGTCTAATAAGGCTTAAAAATACTCGTAGACAAATGGTTTGCCTATATACATATATCAGTAGCGCTTTGTAATACTCGGACATTCATACCTGTAATATATACATGTATAATTAACAACCTCGAGAAGTCCGCAGATATGCAGTACATATCACACAAATATTCCATTAATCATTTTATATTGTCGATTCAATGTCAATCTAAATCGATGAATTTTATTACCGGATTGGGGATCGTTACTACATATCATATTTGGCAATGGTGCGACACCGTTTCATCCACCCGTGAGTTATAACTCTGAACATTAATGTTAATGCCGTCTTCACTCCGAGGTTTTTTTCCTTTTCTTCCTTTTTATCTCTTTGTGCCGCTTCGCAGTTAATTAAAATAAAAGTTAAAAGAATTTGTCCACTAATCAGCATACATCCTATACGGGCAGCAGTATAATATATACCTACAAAGATCAGAGAGTGAAACACGTTCCCCGATGCCCATGAGACGACCCTGTGTTTCCAATGACAATACACCACCGATACACTGGTGGGAAACTTTTCGATTCTGCGGCCCCCATTAACCTCGTGATGTTTTGAAATGACCACTTATGGGAAGGTGTCGTTGGTTAATCGGCGTTCGATGGTCACGAGTATGCTTGCAGGGTGTCGTGCCCCGGAAGTGGTCCGCGGCAGGAGATTGTTGCACGCTGATGCAGAGGAGTCTCCAACAAACCAGGAGCTATGAGCTAGACCAGCTGTTGCAGCTAGTCACCGGCGTGGGTGACCCGTCCTTCCTTATAAGTCGAACCGTACCAGCTTATTCATTGTAAATAATCTTGCTCCAAATTAACTAGGCGACACTCGATCGCCGATTCGACTGAATTTTCGTCATCAGGATTCTCGTGGCTGTTGACGGTTTGATGGTTTGGCTTTACAGTGGATCTACGTACAAATTTTTCACCATGCATGTTTCAACAAGCAATTTCACCACTACGTGTGAGATTTGCCTCGGTTGAACAGAGTGAGAGGGGGCTGTCAAGACTATCCTCCGCAAGATTGTTCATTTCGCAGACACAATTATACTTGAAGCATTTTTCAGAGTATTATCTGTTATACATACTTATTCATACGTAACGCTGAATGAGCCATACTTTTGCATCAATACAATAAAAGCTGCTACAACATGCAGACCAATTTCAACTGCTGAAATATATCATATATTCTGGAATAATCTGATTTATGTCTGACATATTACTGTTCAGGAATCCTCAGTGAGGCCTCAGCAAATGTGGTCGAACCTTGACCAAGATTTCGAAAGCCCTTAGATATCGTTGACTACAGCTACTTCATGTCTTTGCAAGTTGCGTATTTAAAATCTGATCAATGTTAGTGCAATGGAATTGCAATCGTCGAATTTTTCTGATGAAATGTTGGTAAAACAATTTCTCCCGTCGAAAAATAAGGATGTCATACGGTTTTCCACATCGGATTTGCATCAGATTCAATATACGAAAATTCCAAAGGTCCCTGACATCGAACTATGAATTGTAAAAAATTAGATTTTAGATGTAATTGCTCAAACAATTGAGTTCCCAAGTCATCAAAAATGTCGATTCTCTGGTCTGCTGTTGAAATTTCAAGATCCTAAGATATATTAAATTACCAATCAATGGCTATAAACATGCAGAGGTATTGCAGACTTCCATGGAAAACTTACCAGACTATATCTTAAAGTACTTATAGCACTGTATCTTAAAGACAATGTCATCTTTTTTGATCTGAAAAGCCGGACGAAAGTAGCATGTTATTCCATCTTAATGCATTTGCGGGAAATATCAGGCCATATTACGCGCAAATCCAAATTAGCACAAATTAATGTAACGTTTCAGCTCTCAGTATGTGGCATTTGGCGGGATTCGTGAATGGGATGGAAATGTGTAACAGAAAGTAGAGAGAAGCGCATGCTATTCAATTTATTCAACTCACTATTACGACGCATTGCCATGCACGAATAATATTTTCACGAAAGTTTCGCTTGTTACCGAGGTTAAATATTACACATCATTGGCGACTACTTCAAGACTCGCACAATTTTTCTGGTTTCCTCTCTTTTTTCCATTTTCAACAACATCTCTCTGTATTACAATTGATTATCATGTTTTATTGCTAATATAGAATAAATGTCAGACAATTATTTATATTTCATTTTATACCCACACCCATCTTTGGGAGTTAATTTTTTCATTATCAATCTACGTTCTCAATTTTACGCTCAATATTGCTAAGGATATATCGACTCCCTATTTTCAAGTCAATAATATGGCCAGAGTTGAATCGGAAATAAAGTCCTTTATGTCACACAGGAATAAAGTCGACTATTCCCTTGTTACATAACGTACTGCTCATATAAAGGATATACTCCGTTAAGCTTTTTAGTTGTTGAAATTTGTGTTATATCTGCCAGAAAAACGGAATTGGAAAGAAAGCGGCGAAAATATGTCTCATTTTTGTCATCTTTTAGTCACAGTTAAAAGACATATTTTAGTCGTGGCTATAAAACATCTTTCAGTCGACGTTATAAGACAGCAAAACAACTTTGTGCTTCCTGGGTTCCCGATGTTTCTTAGGGCTCAGCGAGGTACATTTGGCTGGTGGATGGGGTTGAAAACCATAAGGGAAGATTCGACATTCTGACCAGATGTGGTTCCGCGTCTGTAATTAAGTGCCGGATGATTAATCACGAAGAAAACAGAAGCTGACTCGGTTTCCGAATGAAGCTGCAGGTCTGAAGTCTCAGCATCGATGGTTTGAGCTTTGGCACTTCTGTAGGATATTCAATCCTTGGGCTGCTGAACATTTGGATGCGAATGACTTAAACGTTTTCTATAATTTTTTTTTCCAATAACTTACGCTTCAAAAGAGCAACAACTCTCAGTTTCTTTGAAAGTGAGATCAGCCTTCCTATTTCCGTAATGGCTTCATCCAGCGTCAAATAATGCCAGAAACGATGATGGATTACGACATGAATTCCCCCGGGGCAATAAACATTGACCCTCGGTGTCCTGTGAATGTTTTCGAAGGTGTAATTGATTGCCCAAATACACTCACACAATCCCAATGATTAGCCAGTGATTATTGAAATGGAAAGCTAAGAAGATATATAAATCTCTTCCCCATGGCTCTCCTCGTCGCCGCCTCCGGGAAGGTTGCCGAAGGTGCGTATCGCGCATGGATTATAAGTTCTACATAAAACTTTTACGTGAAGCAGAATTTGAACTTGGATAATCAATGAAACAGAAACCAAAGTGAAATGAATAAGAATGTAAACATTATCATATCGATTAAGTTACCGTCAGCTATTTATAGTATAAACTCTTGAAATTCTTCACCTTTTCCACGGAAGCTCCACATTATTTTAATATTCGAAATATTTACCGTAGTTATAATAAAAATATACTTGAAATTAACATACATAGGTCGGAATAATTAGTCCTTGCTAAGGTTTACCGATTTACGTGTAGCTACAAAATAAGAGTCAATATTATCAGTTGTTAAATAAGGCACATGTGCATGGTTGCAGGCCGGACTACAGGACATGTAGCCCTTTCTGATATTTGGCCTATTTTAAGTGCTAATCTCGAAGGCTTGTAGCGTCAAAAACGTTACAAGATAAGACAATGTCAATATCGATGCTCCGAATAAGTTTTATGGGTTTATCGACATTCGTCACCCATGTTAAGTTCCGTACCCAATTACCGTGCCTACTTCACCACGTATCTCATTAGAGGGTCTGTATACCTACATGCAGAGATACTTGCATGCCCACTTGAGATCAACTTGTGTCACTTCACCGTAGGCAACATTAAATCCTAAGTAATGGTACACATCAGATTGGTAGAATAGTTGATTTCAATTGAGGACAGTATCGCAATATTCTGTCATCTTGCAGATTGATTTACAACCAATTTGCTCGTTTCATGCATCCAACGTACAGCTACATATACAACCAGCCCACGCATTCCGTCAGACTTTGCATGTAGATACAAACGTGCAGTGGATAAGTCACCGATATAATCACACCGCGGGGCTGCTACTAAGTGAATTCGAAATTTATGTGTACTTAAAGCAGTTTGATATGCATAATGATTAAATTTTTTCGCCCAAGGTCATTCCATTAGCTCACCATACTGATGCAAACTCACAGCGTAGGGTCAAATTTGTTGTACCTACAGGATCACTTATTCCAAAATCTTGTTAGTTGTTAAATAAACCGCAATCATCATGTACGTTCTCGGTCAACAGCCCTAGGGACCATATCTCTTCTATCGCTCACATGATGAAAGATTTAATAGTTATATGTGCGAAAAAATACTCTAGAACCTTCAACGATCATTATTGAGGCTGTATTTGGTGTTCAGTAGCAGCTCAGTCGATTATTACTGTCAATTTTCACAAATTGATGATTGCTAATTATTTTTACAAAAGACAGGAACAAACAGTGACCATTCATAGATAAATTTTCATTCATACACCAATAAGTATTACTATTCTCTCCTTGTCATTAGTGATGATATTAAGCTTGTAGGTTGTTAACACTGGATACCGCCACCACCAACAACACTAAAAATGGTGAATAAGTACTAGATGTAAAGGCAACCTGATTGACCGAACAAATACTCGACCATTCCATTATTACGAAAACTTGTCACTAATGGTGAGTAGAGCGTTGATATTACAAAAAATATTATTAGCAAAGTTTCCTGTAAAGAAGAGTAATCATTCTGAATGTAAGTTACACTGGTGTAAACATGAATATCGACATATGGATGTTAGTGGTTCAATTGTTTACAATGATTCCGAAAAGTACTTCTTTGTTTGAAAAAACAGTGACTGCACACCGAGACAACTCCTGATTTAATGTCTGGACTAGGTAGTTCTTATAACGAAGCAAAAAACTAAAAATAAAAATGACGAAACAATTCTTATCCCAACGCCAGAGAGTAATTCTTGAGTTACAGGTATAGCAGCAGTCGTAAATGTGTGTTCATGTCGCTGTTCACCCGGCATTTTATACCCCGTGACGTCATAAGGTAATCCAAGAATCACACCCGCTCATTATAAGTCGGGTATAAGGATGCGCTCGTGATCTCCAGATCCGTGATGCTGCCGAGCGAGGAACTGCAGTAGCCGGAGGACGCGCGTGTAGCTACTAGCCGACGAACCGACTCCAAGATGCAGGTAGGTGTTGGTATGAGTACGGTAGGTGGGCTGGAATAAGAATAATTCCTTACTCCTAGCAGCCGGGGCGAATCGCACAGTGCAGAATTCAACGACGTGGATCTGTGTGCGTGGCGTTCGTCATTCTGGTGCAACGGGATGCTGGCTCGCAGGGTCACGAGGCGTTGTAAATATCTTCTCCGCATCTTCCTTACCCTCGCGAATTACGAGCTCCTAAAGTGTTGCCGGACATGCAATCCGAGACCCGCAGAGGCCGGACGTAACTTTGAAAAATCAGTCATCCCACACTACCCTAATAACGATGTACCTGTACCTACGTAATGTATCACACGAGATAGAGAAATCCTTCTTCTACTTCTCCGCCTCGGCTGAGTGAAGCTTTAAACTCGCTTGTACATTGAGCCGCTGCGTGAGGCGAAACATGAGTTTCCCTCCATTTTGACGGCGAAATAAATTATGTCGGAGGAATCGCTTCGTTCGTTAGATTGAAATTTTGATTCGTAATGTTCACTTTATTAGAATGTCCGCATTCGTTTTGAATGATTACAGAAAGTCATGTGAACTGCAAATTAGCAACATGTCCATAATCGTGCATACTGGATGGCACAGTAATCACACATTTATAGGTATCATGATTTTCAAAAAAGACTTAATCGAATTTTCTTGATGGAGTGCTAACACGAATCATGGACACCAAATAGAAAAAAAATACTTCAGGCTTAACCCTTATGTGCGCACCCAACTTCTCCTACGTTGATGCCCACTCGGGGTACCCGGGTACCCACCTCCAGTTTCAATTACTTTTTGAGTTCAGATGTGAACAGAATCATTATAAATCGATTTACTTAATTGAGTAAACATAATTAAAAAGTAATTAAGCTATACTAATATTTAAAAGTAGCGTGTAGTGGCCACAAAGAGAGATCGAAGGAGGGGATCTCGAGTACTCCACAGTCAACTATTGGCTTTATTGAGTAGCAGATGTTCCAAATGTTTGTGGAAGTAGTAGTTAGATAGTTAGATCCCTTTTCAAGTATACAAGGGCCCAGCAGTGGCGCATTTGCTCAGTTAGGAACATTTATTAACATTAACATTGATTTACAGATGAATATATCAAATCAAACATCAAATTTTTCTCTTATGGGTACACGGGTACCCTGGGTGCCCTCTGGGACTAACCGTACTTCAAGTTAATTTTTTTATTACAAAAAATTTTTTTTCGAAACATAGCTATGGGAATCTCTTCGTGAAGAGTTAAACTTCCGAGATCCGGAGGCTCAGATCGAAATAAAATTTTCAAAAATTACAAGCAAGAATGTGACGAGGTGGGTACCCAGGTACCCGGGTGCGCACACAAGGGTTAATAGCAATACCATTATTCTTGAATATTTACTGCCAGTCTAATCACAAATCTTACGGCTGACCCAATATCCTATTGATTCTATGAGTAACATAGGTATTGTAGAGAGGCCCGTATAAAAATCTCTGAAAGAATTCAGGCAATACCACTATCCGTTTGAAAACCGAAGATATACTCAATTGAGTCGTGTTTTCTAACTGGCGACATTTCCAAATCTGAAATTCATATTTTATAGTAATAACAAAAACTGTTTACTAATAAAGCAATACGGCAATTATATAAATAGCAAATTAATTGTGATACAGCTACATACTGCTAGTACTGGTTTGATATGACAAGTATGTCTTCTATTTTTAGCAGATTGTATACCTGTGCAGCAGAACGCGTTGTCTGGAAGCTACACGGCTACCCAATTTTGTCGTAGCAATACTAGTATTTCTGGCCGGTCAATACTAGAGCTCATAGACTACAGTGTCATAGACCAGACCTTGTCTACCGCGTGGTTTCTTCTACCAGATAGTAGAGCGGAGCAAAACGCGATTCTACCATCCCGTCCACAGACTGTGGATGGTTGAGGTAAGGAGGACTATCTCGGTGTGAAGAAATTTTCCGTAAAGTGGAGGGAAATTAGGATGGTGTTGCTACAGCAAAAGTTTCACAAAGCGCCAATCAGATTAAAGGCGATTGAATTCTGATTGCTAATCGCCAATCAGATCGTTTCCCTTATTGCTTATGAGCGTCATTATGGCGACTTGTTTAAGCATTATTTACTGCTTCTTGGCCGACACTTTTTCAGTTGAAAACCCATTTGGGATACTTCGTACCTCTACCCTCCATACCACAGATCCTTACCGTATACGGACGTTTTTTCGGTCCGTGATAATGATTGTCTTGTGCCGAATAGCGTGTGTAAAATTAGTGTATTTTACTGTTGCCTGATATTAATATATGAAAGCTGAGAGTATCTACAGCTCATCATATCGTTACGATTATAGCTACAACATATCTCAGACGGTAGAAAATCAAAATTATCTATTGGATGGCGTATAGATGACCCGTGCAGCAGTTTTCGTCATCTTGAAGTCAGCTTTCATCCAAAATACGTCTTCGCGACTCAAGTTAACCTTAAGATGACAAAAAACTGACGCATCGGTAACCTATAAAACATCTCACAGAAAACTCTTCGGTTTTTGCTAGAATAACAGTATTCTTTAAGGGGGGGGGGGGGGGGGGGGGGGGGGGGGGGGAGTAAGGTTCTGCACTTTCGAAAAATCGAATTTTTTTTGTCTTATCTTATTGTTAAACATTTCAAGAATATATTCCCAAAATTTTAAGTCGATCTGAGCAAAACTCTTGAAGTTATTGTTCAGTTAGTCTCTAGCCTTTTAACACTATAGCTCTGACACAGCAGGTATACAGCTTATTCACTTCTATCGTTCTGGTCTATTATGCTGTTTCGAGAATATTTTATTTAGCAAAGACATATTTTATATTTTTATGCATACTGTACATTGTACAATATTTTAAAACGAGAGACGAGCGTCAGTTTGTCGTTGTACGTTCGATCGTACGCTTGTGATTTTTTCTTAAAACTACTTTTTCAAAGTCCGTGTTCACTGCCATTTAAATACTGCTTTACCGAATCATTTCAAACTTGGTACACATTTTCTACATATAAAATACCTCCCCCCAACGTTTAGTTAAAATTTTTTTTGTTACATTAAGGGGGTTTCCCACCCACAAAATGGCGGAATTTTTCGTGGAAAATAGCAGTTTACACTTTAGATGGCCACCAAAAATTTTGAAATGAAAAAAAAATAATCAAAGAACGTTGGAAGGAGGATTTGATGATACTTTGACTAAATTTTATTGGTTTTTGATATCAGATAATTTCCGACCGAGATATAGTGAACACCGCAAATTGTTTTTTTTCTGAGACATTCTGGGGCAATCTCTGTCACCGGCTTGTTCTTCAATATTTCCGCATGAAAAAAATTACAGAATATTGTTAAAGGTATACTTAATAATGTACAAAAGGTTCGAATAAATTTGCTCAATCCATACTTTTCAAAAAAATTCACAAAAAAACTGTTTTTTTTTTTTACGCTGGAACCCTTACCCCCCCCCCCCTTAAGTCAACGCAGCAGTATAGTATAAATATAACAACAGACTGGTGCAGCTATAACAGCAATACTTGTACAGCTATGCTAGCAATACTAGTTCACCATGGTGGTATACTCAGAGTTATAATGCCAGTATTCGTGAAACATGCACATAAGTCATGATGTAGCTAACAATTACATATTAGTACTGATATATCCTACAGCGATCTGTGCGAATCTACGATCATAATATTGAATGTTCCAAACATATCATTTTAATCTATGCCCAGGTTACAACAAAGTTCCGACAATAATTGTATGGAATCTGTAGTAACAAAGTATTGAAGTGGCCCAAGCAGCACGAAAATATTTCTGGTACGCCCAGAATACTCTTCAAAGATACAATGTATTTTTTTCCGTGTGACATAAATGGACAGCACAAGTTTATAAGCGATAATGATATTTCAACCAAGTCATGTAGTCATGCAAATCGGCATAAAAGAGGTTCTATGAAAAATTACATCTGAAATGTATATTTAGAGTAGAGCGTATTATTTATGTAGTACAGCGAAGGGAGATCGATTATTGTTATTGACGGATAATCGCTGTTATTTTACTCATCTAAATGATTTTAGGTTTCGTAGATGTTCAGTTTTGGAGGGGATGTGTTATAAATTAATTTACCTGATCAGGATTCTTAGTTATTGTAATACATTTCACGGAATATATAGTTTTGCATAGATTTAAAATCAAACTTTCTCCTTCGAGTTGCGCAAGCCTACTAAATGTCGGGATTTTCCGTGCGTACTTTGAACTCTTTCTTTCGGTAATCTTGATTAATTTCAATTTTGTAATCTCGGCTGCATCTTTCCACCGTTGTAATCGCTTGCTTCAATTTTTTTCACTCATTCTTAGTACTATTTTGTTTATTTTTTACTTGTTATCTCTAGTTGGCTAAATTAGTTAGTTAAATTTCTAATGTACCGCTTTTCTACACCTTCTCCTATTGCAATACTTGATATGATTCATTTTACGGAAGGCGTGCCAAAGCATAATAAAAATCAATTAAACAATTAATCTTTTTCCAGTTCTCCCTAAAAGTATACATCGTCACACCATTATCTACGAGACTAACCATTTTCGGACATTTTGAATTCGAATTGACTGACTTGAATTGATTTTTCTTTTGTTTCCAGGCAGTTCTTCTTACTTTGGGTGTTGTTATCATCTTACGTAATGCGATGCTTTTATTTTGCACAGAATGCCATTATTTGGATGCATGATTTCGATTTCATTCGCAATAAGTGCAGTCCAACCAAAGTTGAATTTGCTTTTTGTACCGTTTGAAGTATGATGTACCCAGAATTTTTATACACATGTTGTTTTGCAAATCGTTTGGCAGTGAATATGCTTACCTATTTCTGGATAATGAGCTGGATGAGATGGAGTAGATTGTTTTTCATTTAAATTTTTTCAACGATAGTCACTGGATGGCGGCAGGGATACCTGACTCAGACCCGTGTTAATCAGCGGAGTTTACGAGTGCAGACTAAGAAGAACCAGACCTTGAAATTCACTGTGTGTAACGTAAATTTGTTCGAAATAACGAATGGCGAAGATTATTAACGACGTTACCTGATGCAAAGGATACGTGTAGATTAACACGCTTGAAGCAGCGCCAGCTGTCATGTTAGATTCGGGCAAATGCGAAACTGTAGATTGAGACATTAGGCACAAGGATAATTATCAAACACAAAAAATACGTTCTTGCCGCGTTGTTAGTTCTTTGGCTCGAGTATTTCCACGCATATTTTATGATCAGAGTTAGACCTCGGGAGTAACAGAGTCGAAAAAAAGAGGAGGAAAAAGCAGGTAAGGGCAGAGAGCCGACAAGAGGAGAAGGAAGAGGCAAAATGGAGAGGAGGTAAAATATTCGTGGCATCGGTTATTAAAGGCAACATTGGCAGGGCAATTTTGAAACAAATTTAAGAACCGCTCATTGAACGCAACCCTATATTTAAGGTGTTTTCACGATACTTCCTGAATATGTAAGTAAGTACATCCTCGATCAATTTTCACTTTATGACGCACGCAATACTTATTCCTAAAACTCTGCACCCAGCATTTCTTTACATCACTGTCTTCGATATTCCCCAAGTTAAAACCCATAAAAGCGCATTCCATGCAACATGCAGTGGATCAGATTTTTACACCGCGTCGCTCTTTATTACGGAAGCGTATCCTTCTCGAACAACACAAATTGGAATCAATTCCATGAGAGGGGATGAGCACTTAAAACTACTGAACATTATACAGTACCTGCTATGAGTTTGTAACACACTGGTATATATCAAGGGAAAAAAAAATAATAATAAAAAGTATAGGAAAAGTGAAAAACTACTGGTTGAATATCTGGCCAATACTTTCTCAACCAAAAGTGAGTCTCGTTGACATTGATATTCGATACTTTGTGATACGGGAAAAATCGGAAATTATTAACCACAATAAAGACGATAAGAAAATTAAATTTGAATAGTAATGATGCCCGAAAAATATTAACAAATGTTTTAGAGAATTATTTTTTTTGTTGTGGGAACTGAATTCGTTGATTTTTCTGAATACACATGAAATTTGAGGGAAAGTTTTTCATCGTTTTGAAATTTCCGTTTACGAACACTTTAAATTTTGAAAAATGGAGGAAAAATCGAGAATTTTGGATAAGTTTTTGTAAAAACGTACTACGTTGCAGTTAAGAAGTTTCCGGGGCATTGAACGAGTTTCGTAAATATCGTCCTACAAATTTTCTTTAAAAATTTGTATGTGTTCAGAAATATCAACAAACTCATTTTACACGACAGAAAAAAAAACATTTCCTAAAAATTTGTTAAACAATGTTTTGTTTAAACATTTTGTTGATAACTTTGGGCATTATCATTATTGAAATTTAATTTTCTTATCGTCTTTATTATGGTTCATTTATCCCGATTTTTATCTTGTCATAAATCATTCAATACTGTCGACGAGACACACTTTTAGTTAAGAATGAATAGCCAGCACATCCTTAAAATGTTCTACGACGCACCGATTTGAAGGTAACTGAATGATTGTCAAACGATACCATATAAAGGGGTCCATTTTATAGGGAAATGATAATTTCCATCGAACTATCAGAATCTGATTTCTTACGTGTTAATCAAATGGCGAATTCAAAATTTACAGTAGCGCTCAAAAGTATTTTGACAACAATAATAATTGAGTTAATTACATGCAAGTAAAAACTACAAAAAACAACAATATTATTTCTCAAAAGAAATTCGATGTTCTACATAATTGTTATAAATTAACTCTCGATTGCTCGAAAATAAAGTGAAAATAAAGGAAAGTATGAAAAACGATTGATCAAAGTAATTACGAATTTCATATTATCAAAATACTTTTGAGCGCTACTGTAGATCCGCACCCTCTAAAAAAAATCGCACATCCTTTTCTTTTCAGGGGTTATCAGATATTAATTTGAATAAGAAAATCTAAAATTTGGTCAGTAAAATAATATTGAAAAATGTTAAAAAAATTTTTTCACCAAACACCCTGCACTTTTCACGATTCAGGAACGTCTCTCTTCAGATGTAGAAATTCTATCCCCATTCACCGTGAAATAGTACCACATTTCTTTCGTTCAAATATACATTGTAAACTAATCTAAACAACTTTGGTTTGGCAGGGCGAGTGAATCAGCCTCTTAGTCCGAACCCAGTGACTAACCGAAACGCGACCGTCTCCCTGGAGAAACCAGATGGAATCCACGGGAGTGACGATGCAAGTGCGAAGTGCATCAGTGCCCCTCGGAAAAGCAATTTCTGAAATATTCGGGAAATCTGATTGCCATCGTGACCCCGAGAGCAATTTAGGAAGACTTTGATCCCTGAACTCCACGGCTCTGATTGGATTCTCAGGGGCTCTCAACGGCTGGGGATTCGCGAAAGGTGCATCACGCCAGGGGCGTCGACGGCACGTCGAGTGTCCTGCGTGTCAGGCGCGGCGGCGTGAGGCAAGGATGTTAAATTCGCTCGAGCTCACTCCATATTCAATTTGCCAAAGAACTTTTTACCCGGTATAGATACAGCTGGCGATCTGACGCAGACCGAGTCGTTGATGGCGGGGTGTTGCCGAGTCAATGATGCGCGCAGCGCTCGCGCAAACAGGCCTCCAAGCTTATTCCGCTCTCGGCGCACGCGATCTGGACCACATCTGCCATGCATCTGCGGTGTAAACCTCCGCGGCGCAGTCTTTACTCTCGGAATTAACATGAGAAATTTTATCTTCGGGTGTGCGGGTCGGCTCGATTCCGCCGCCTGCGCGGCGCGAGGTGCCTCCACCCTGGTGCTTCCCCAGCGGTCGCATAGCTCGCTCCTCGGCTGAATAAAACGGAATTTTATACCCTTTAATTACAGTCTCAGGTACATCGGCAGCCTCACGCCGGTGTGAACCTGCGTGAGGTAAATTCTATACAAGAAGATCTGCCGCCCCGCGAGTATGCGCCGGGGCACATATAAACCTGTCCGCAGAACCCTACTGAAAATGTTCATGTGTTGAATCATAAAATGTTTTCAAAGAATTCAGCGTGTTATTTATTACATGATTTATCTGGTAAATTTGATAAAATGCATAAGAAACCCCACAATAAATTAAGAAAGCACAAATCATCAGGTATACTAGATCAAGAATCATACCGTTCACTATACATATAGTTGATTATATGATTTTCGATGTAGTATGTCTGATCACTCGTGCCTTTGTAATTTATTATGTGATTTATAATATATTTTATCGAATCACAAAATAAATCGTGTAATACATTACACGCTGAATTCTTTCGAAACATTATACGATTTGACACATGAACATTTTCAGTCGGAACCCTTTCTATCGGAATATTTTTATACCGACATGCGTGATTGCAAGTCCGAAAAATAAATCTGACCGAGATCCGGAAGGCTTGAACCGCAAGTTTATTTCATTCATTTGTTAGCAATATAGTCCGGACAATAGGAATGTTCTACCAATTACCAGACACAAATTAGAGCGATGTACGTGAGAGTGAATATTACACAAAGAGAGGAAACGCAGAAAATACGGATAAATAAAGCAGTTATACGTAACCATCGTTTAGTTGGAATAGAAAGAAAGAAACAAACAACAAAGAAAAAAGGGAGAAAATAATAGCGCAATGAACGATGAATGTGAAAGCGGACATGATACTTACACACATTCGAGGAAAATTTAGTCATTATTAGTACTTTTGAAAATGTGATTTGAGAAATGCTGAGAAAACAACATAACGATCGTTTTAAATATCAGGTGATTGCAAACTTTTGATTGACTCATTCCATATTTCATTATGTGATTTTAAGTACGGTGATACATTAAGTTGACGAATAAAGAAACTGTTTTATGAAGGAAAAAAATCATTTTAACGAAACAAGATTTGGATTTTATCTTGATTGTACTTACACTAATTGAACCAGTTTCTAGGGCGATAAAAGGTACTAAGAAAAATACTATTTATACAGTATCATTTTGAAGACAGTAATAATGTGCGATAGTTTCAAAATTATCTGTAATAATTCAACTGAAAGTTACTAGACTATTTGTCTATCTCAGAGTAATTAGTAATATATTCAATATCAGCTCTCAGTATTAGTCGAATACGGATAATTTGCTGACGAAGAACGTTTGCAGAAAATCATGAATTTTCCTCGCTTATTTTCCACAAACGATTTGTTTTTTCAAATAAGAATGCCAAATCCAATTTTTTCTAAACATTTCTGAAGTTTTTCTTTCTACGTAAAAATACAATTAACCTCCAAGTTCTTTAAAAGTTCTGCGAATGAGTAATTTAATACGCGATTTTAAGTCGTTCCGAAATGTCTAAGAGCCGATTCTATGCAGATAATAATAGACTCGAAAAACATGAGCGTATTAAACACTAGGAGGTTTGTTATTCCTGGAATTTTATAGGATACGCAGTTATATTTAAATAAGTGAAAAAGTGGACGAAATACTTTTATTCCTGACTCAACCATAAAGTTAACTATTTTGATATAAAAAGCGGGATGAAAGTAGCATATTTTTCTCTAAAATGCATTTGCGCAAAATATGAGATCATATTTCCCGCAAATATAAATCAAACGGGAAATATGAGCCCAATTTAAAAATCCCAATTTTCAAATAAATGTTGCGGCAGAGTTGAGTCGTAAATATAGTCCTATGTGTAACACAACAATAAAAGTCGACTATTCCCTGGGGTGATTACTGCCCGAGCGAAGCGGGAATAATCTTCGACTTTATTCCCTTGTTACATAATGTACTATTTTGCAACAAATATATTAATTCCCGACCCGATACAAAGTCTGGAATTTGCTTCACTCCTAAATCTAAAAAATGTTGTTTTTTTCTTGCAATAACCATCACTAATTTCTGTCAAATAATAGCATACGGTGTTTGCTTGATACGTTACTAAAATCTGAGTTGTTCTAAGTAACCTTGCATTAAGTTTCGATTAAAATGAAGCAGCTTCTCGAAATACCTATACTAATGTGAATTTTATGTTATTCGATACACCATTTTTTTCATGAACAGGTGCATAAATTATATGTACTGAAATTGAATTTTAATCAGCACAAAAATTATGCATATTTAAGTACATCTTCCACATGGACCTAAATTACAAAATAGAAGTCGATCGATCATATATATATAAAAAAAATGAATTCTTCAAATCCAATTTCCAATCAATTTTACATTCCAGAGAGGCTATAGGAAATTATGGTCACTAGGGACCCGTTAAAAAGCAGTCTAAATTCACCGGGCCCAAATCAAACTATCCAGAATCAATTTTCACACGGTTATTTTTTGGAACTAATTATTTTCGGCTGCGATGGTAAAGATTTTGTATCAATCATAGGTACGATGTACAGCGGGTAATTCACTTCATTGCTTTTGATTGGCATAATCGATCAATGTCAGAGAATAAAACAAACCGACGTTGCCTTTTCAATCCGTAAGATTACAGACAGCCTTTATGACGTTTCTGTCGAACATTGACGCGTGCAGAACGTGTAGACTTTTTTCGTTTCGACTGAACGGCTGCGTGCACGTACCTTGTTGGCATGTCTGTACGTTCGCAAGTCAAATCGGGGAAGCGATCGGATTGTCATTTGGAAGATGCCGTTACGGGAAGATGTTTAGTTTGACCCGTCTAAAGTTTGAAGTAAATTAATTTTTTTCTCATTCATTCAAAACAAAATCGTGCGGAGAGCTACAGGGAAAAAATTTACTTTAAATAAAAACTAATTGATTTATGATAATTATCACTAAAAAGCCTAATTACCTAATTAAATTTCATATCCGTTAATTGCAGTATGTATTTTTACTCCTATCGATAAGAGAAATAAAATCTTTAGAATTCAACATCGTGAACTTAAGATATGATGCTCAGTCTAGTAATTTTCATTTTCCACAATGCTTTCATATACGACAGTTGAGTGAGACTAGAAACTTAGGATAAATTTCCTTTCTCGTTTCTTTATACACGATATGATATAATTCTAAACTAGTTATGGGAATATGAATATTTCGGGTAATTATCCAATGAAGCAAGCAGTATCATTGTCTTGACAATGATTCGTCAATCAAAGTTTAAGTGATATTTTATTTATTACGGAGTAAAAGAATAAGTTCAATCATCTAATGGGCGATCACGGGTAGCCAGATAAAAATTTAGTCGCTGCAACTGGACGTTAGTTGATGTAACTGAAAATTGGGCGAAGTAAATATGTCAATCACTCAATCGACTAACGTCTAGTTGCAGTGACTGAATTTTTGTTTTCCTCCCAGTGATTGCCGATTTAGTTGATCCAACTAATTTTTTTTTTGTGGGCACCATCCTTGTGTTTTCCATTTCTCTTGTTACTACCAAAAACATACTTCTAACGAAATCGTAGCCCTGATTAATAAAGCGCAAGAACCGATGAAAAATCTTTAACCCTTTCAATCACAGCGAGATGCTCAGTGTCCCACCTAAAAAATGTCTACGTTCTCGCCTTATCACAGTTTATTTACAACTCAAAATTATCTTTGTTACTTCGGATAACCCCAAAGATCCCCAAGTAACAAGTTTCGGCCAGAATCATCGAATTTTGATAGGATTTTTCGAATTTACATCCAGCATATTGGATTCGCCAACTTGAATTTGGAAATTATCAAATTCCGACTTCGGATTCGTGATCAGCGACCCCAAAAATCCCCGGGTAACAAAATTCCGGCCAAAATATCGATTCGAAAAATGTATGACTGAAAGGGTTAGGAGTCTTCAAGAATTGCAAAGAAGAATCGAAGACGCGAAGGTTGTAAGGCGAGTCCTTTCGACACGCAATAATATTTCTCGCATCACTCATCGGTATGCGAGATCCGTGCACAGTGGGACCGGCAGCAAGTGAGGCGGTTCGTAGCGGGGTTTACTGTTTGGCTAGGCTGTATATCGCCTCTATCTACGATCTGGTCTTCCCTTCAGGGCTCTCCTCGTGGTCTCTTTTGCGGGTCTTGTTCAGTGGAAAAATGCAGGCAAAAGAGCTATGCCTCGGTGAGCTAAGAAAGAAGGAAGGAAAGAAAGAAAGAAACAACAAACGAACGAATGAACAAACTAGTGGCAGCCCACCGAGCGGCGCAGCCTGTCCGACCTTACATCAGCAGCTATTCGCTTCGGAATGTGACGGTGGATGATCGTATGTCCCCCTGGTCGTATTTATACCCGTCCTTTATAGCTACCATTCACCTTAGATCTCCTCACTTCGCCTCGGCGCGTCTCTTTTCCCTTCATTTTCTACCTTCGTACTTTGCCTCGAACTCTGAAAACGCGTATTAAGGGAAAGGTCTGTTTGGTTTCTTAAATTCTATAATTTTCAGTGAACTTACAATGCTTACAAGAATTTAATTGGTTAGTTCTCGCGTGGCTTTGACGTAGTTATCATATTTGCGTCTCGCTTCCGTTCAGATGATTTTTTACTTCTATGCACAACTTCTTTTTGACCAAATTCTGAAGCTCTGCAGTTCCATGTCTTAAACAATTGTATCAATGAAATTACTAGAAAACTCTAAGTCAATGAAGGATCTACGATAGCCTGCGAATGTTTCATGTCTCAATTTTCATCAAAAGCCGAGAAATTTCATACAAGGTAGGATAATAAGCCTGGAATCTCGGGATTACCAAGAAATGCGGATTGCCAGTGAGAAACTCTTCTTTGGCGCCAGTTGAGTTTAGATGCCGAGTTGCAGAGAGTAGGTGCGCCGACTGCACATCAAGGGAATAAGAACGGTTTTGCCAGTATTCTTACAATTAGTGAAAAAAAGTCACATGATGAAAAACCAGGCGACCATTATATGAATGCGAGACCCTTCTGGATGCTACAGAGACCACGCGCGAGTACGAGTAACGTCACGAGTGGCAAAATTTTCCCTATCCAAGGGACTTGCACTAACGTTGACGAGTGGTTTGGCAGTTACTTGTAATTATTTTTCCGAACAAACAAATATTCGTACCGAAAAAATGCCTTCTCCTGGTGTAAGAAAAGCGAAGGTTAATTGTTGCGCTGTCAGTTGTAATAGTCTCAAAAATGTCGAGTAAGATGTTATTTACGATCCCTATGCAAAATGATTGGTTAATTTCGTGCCATAGCGTAGCCACAGAAGTTCATGATTGGCTGAGTCAATCTCAACAGGAGGAAAAATATGGTCGATTTGGCGCTGTCATCAATTTCGCGCACGTTTTCTGTATGGGCAATGCTTTAGACACGATGACGGTGCCTAGCTGTTAGCTAGCCAAACCCGGAACCAGCGAAAGAATTTTAGAGCAAAAGGTTTACGGCAACGACAGCGAGAATTTTCGGTGACCCAACCTATTTTTTGTGCCACCAAACTCGTATCAATTAGTGATTATAAGGAGTCTCATTCTCGCTCTTCCTGTTTTCCGTTCCCGGAATACTGAGAGCACGCATGAGTTTGCTTCAACAGATGGCAGAAAAAGTCGTTATTCACTGGTGTCGTGGTTTGCTAGTCTAATGCAAAGACCCTAAAAAAGTAGGCGGACAAAGTATGTTCTTGAGATTCGGGCGGTTGGCATTCGGTATAAGGAATGGTTGACAACTGTAAGATACAAAAAACAATAAAGCACCGAAAAAGTTCTTTGGAGCAGCAAGCCAACTCACAAGCAGCGAGGGGTTAACATTTTCTTTTTTGAAACACGACTGCTTGATCGCAGCTAATATTTATGTCGAAACCCTGTCACCCTTTTCCAAGGGTCAAGTTTTGGGATGTCGAGTGGGCTGCAGGGTGGCTTGCAAACAGCCACGAAGGGTAGTCGTAAACATTGCGTCAGTCACTCGATACAAGGCTAAGTGTCAAATAATATTTACCTTTAAACTTTATCCTCCTCGAACGAACCATTACAGCTCTGCACTTTACGATTCATATTCCAGCGATCCTTATTCATAACAGCTCGGAGTGAAATATTGAATATATGTCGTGGATCCTTACATTCCTCCAGCTTGAGAATCTATGGATCGTTGATTTCCAAATTCGCAACATGTTCCCGGGTCTGAGGTCTAGTGAGATTTATCAAAAAATCCGTCAACGGCCTGTACGTCAAAAACTATAATGTGCGAGGAAAAATCCGGAAATAAAGCAATTATCGTGAGGAGATACGTTACGGAGTCATTTAAGTGCAGTCTCTGCACCATAACGCTGTTTCCAGGAATTCACACATACATGTTGGATCTTCGTACTGTGGTATGGGAAAACGGACCGTATTAGACCGATCATATTACTCCGGTATCACACATTGTTTAGTGATTTAGTTTTACCAGAGAGAAGTTAGATTTAGCGGATTAACCATTCTGGCTACAAATGTTTTAAAGTAGCCCAATGGAGTTTAGAGTCACTTGAGTAATATTCGACTCATCGAACCATTTGAAGTCCTTTAATTCTGAAATCAGATGTAATATATGCTGTATCTTAGGATAATAAATCCCACGTAAAATTTTGGACATGGAATAATTGTTCATCATCTCGGTTAAATGAGTTCATTTCACCTCACCGATGTAGTTGAAACTCGCGGTACAGCCAATCCTCATTCTGGAAGCAGACCAGATGGAACCGCGCATATTGCAGTAAGAGAAACAACTTCTTTATCATTTACAATTAGAGTGGCGTCAATTTCTGAGGGGTACCGATACGCAGAGTCTTGCCCCGCGTATATTTTCCACGCTACACTGATGCAGGTAATTAAATGAAATTGAACATGACTTTGGAACGCGCTTTTATCACTTTTGAAATCGATTATGAAGAGGCTTTGTATTGGCGGGGTTCTCTTAAAAGTTGATATGTAGTTGGACGTTGGTACATGCTTGTCCTTACCAAAATATTCCATGATCTTGAGCGATTAATGAAATATGCGCGAATTCATACAACATGATAGAGCTGGGTGATCCTCTTTATCACCTAGTGGGATAAAAGATAAATTTGATCCCTGAACAGAAACTGCTCACAGAATGGATCAGACCGATGAAAAGATAGAGCAAAAGTTGTGTTGGTCTTGACAATAACGTTGTCGAAGATTCCCAGAAGATCAAAGTCGATTTATGTCGGCGTTTTTCCCCAAGACATTAAAATGAAAAAAAAATATGGAACTGCGTGGTGAACGCGAATGTAAGTAGAATACGACGATGCGATTACGGTAGCAGTAGCAGTGGCGGAGCCGCTGCACCTTTTTTACATACTGGCTAGATTATCTTTTACGGTGGTTTAAGACAAACCCACTGCAGAGTGAAGTCAGTCGATGAGTAATCAGTCCAGAGATCGGAAGATCGTCAGACGATCGACCTTGAACCGGTCTGCGGCCTTCGTTCGGAACACGGCAAGATTTTAATCGCATGATGTTATGTATTCTTCATCGGGGGCACGGTTAGGATCAAATGCCTTCCTCGAATCGGCGGCCTAGGAAACTGTGCAGGTTCCAGTAGTTGGAGACACTGAGTGAATGACGCTGTGCAACTGCAGCATTTGTCCCATTTTCTTTCCATTCGATCTCATATAGCGTATAAAAGGTAGGCATCCTACAAGGCCGTTATTAAAGAAAAGGAGAGGTTGTTGGCACGAGTTGGCGTTGTGCAACGGTCACGCCGGATCTTCGCGTCTTCTTTACGTTTCGTGTTTTATTTTTACTCGCATCGTTATTCTGTTGCTTCATTTTTTGTCGAGAAATCGATGGCGGCCTGTCTGTGGGCGCTAAACCACCGAGGAACTGGTATACTGTATCAAGAGTTCGCAACGTATGCACTCGATTAAATTGCGATTTAGAAGAAACTCTGGACAAGCTGAATGTAGCTAAGTGCTCAACAACAAATCGAAGGACTGTAAACAAACGATCGATATTATGTAAAACAGTAATGATCATCTTATGCACTTTTACTGCAACACTTCTTAGAGCAACGTACATTAACTTGATCAGTAATTACAATTCACAGAAGATACCTGATAACGAATCAACTGAATCGCATTATTGTTCATTTTATTACAATCATTTCTAACGCGTATCGAATTCCATTGGATCCAGCTGAACGTCAGCATACATGATTCTATCGCTTGGTTCTCGAACGTCCACCGTAGAGATTGAAACACGTAAAGGATAATCGAAGACTGGCGCCAGAAAAGATGAGATAAAGTCAACAACGTGTGAGACTTGATTGTAAATCATGACGATTGGGATCACAAAGAACAAGGACACGTGCGTTACGTACAGACTTTTATTCATTAGTCAGCAAAGGGTAATATTTATATTTTTTCGGTAAATCGATTTCATAAATGCTAATGTCAGAGATCTCGGCATCCTTCGGAATGATTTATCTACTCGTCTCGGACCTTGCTTCGAGTTTGAAACCTGGAACTGAGTTTGAACCCAAAATTGCTGGTTTACTGTTCTAACGTTACTTTCATAATGAATGAAAGCATCAGAGAGCGAAGTAATAATCATCGGTGCAGTTGGTTCGGTGCAGGTGCAAATATGAAAAGTGACACACCCTTTGACCCCAACACCTGGGTCACATGTCTGGCAAATGTTTGAGTCCAACAGAGACCTCAATGACCTTGGCCCAGATGTGTTCCCGAACGAATGGCCTTTGCAAAAACATCTTTGAATCGCAGAAGCCATTAACGATGTATCCTTTATCCAGGACTAACGGTAAGTTATATGAGCAATGCCACACGATTTATACACGTATTCGGTTGCGTGAAAGTTAGCTTCACCATAAGAATACGTGCACGGAGACAGTTTTAATATTCACTGTATTGGCTTTTCCAAAACACAAACTATTCAAGAAAATGGCGTGAAACAGCTTAGTTTATTCGCCGTGCTAATTAGTAATTACGATTTCTTCTGAAGTACAAAAACTGCGCATATACTCCTCACTGCTATTGCGGCGTAATGTGGCACTCTGCTTTTGCAAATCATTTGCAAATAATTGGTTTATCATCATAAAGGATAAGTTTTACGTTTTTAACAGTACACCAACGATTTGCAGTACCTATAATTCAACGAAAATGCTGCTTGAAGTATTAACAAATGTACAGTGTGGCTTCTATATTTCTTATCGTATTTTATGTTCAAAATCGAAAACATCTTAATTAGCTATATTGTTTACCTACCAATAACATGTTACCTTGTTTGTAGTGCAAACGTAGTATGATGTTCTTGGTTATTTTATGATCATGATCAGCTTAATAAAGAGTTTTTACACTGGGAGTACATTAAATGATGTATCGAATAAATTGGATGTAAAGAAAACCGAGGCTGTGTAGATCGTGGTCATACAGAATGATATAGCGCAAGACTACTGCCAAAAAAAAAAAAAATTCAAACACGAGGAATGTATTGCGGCTGGAAGCACGTCATGCACCTCACTAGTCAAAACATATTAGAAATATAAACTCTGCTTTGATTGGTACCTACATGGACGTATTACCTGCACGCATGCGCACTCGAATAAGTAATGGGCGCGAATATTTACATGTTCTCAACAGATGTTTATAATAATGTACATTCATTATTATCCATTTTTAGAGGTACGTTACACCTTATAAATTAATTCAGAATGTTACATGATTTTTCTACCTAGTTGTTGTAAAAATCTAAAAGAGGCGCCTGTAATAAAAATGTCTGAGCTTTCGTCTGCAGCCATTCAATAGAAGCACTGTAATATCGATGAAACCATTAACCGCGCTCACTTCACGAAAAGAATCAGTTCGGTTTTACAAGTTTCATTTAGCGGAACACGATGCTATACTTGATCAAATAATGCACATTGTTTTCCATATACACCCTGGAGTGTATAGACAATCATGTAGCTTATTTCTCCCCGCTTATCATTCTAGAACACTGCTAAAAGCCATTACTATTAGTGAAAGTATCACAGAACTAATGTAAGACTAATTGCAAGACTTTTCCAGGTTTAGGCTGTTTTCCAAGCAGATTCTTTAAGAAGCCCATTGGTGAAAGGTGCCTGGAAGTTCCGATGAACAGTTAATGAGGAAAATGTTTTAACACCGTCGCCGTTGTTGAGTTCAGAAAAAATAGTCACACTATACACAACAGGTAAAATTAGCTTTTTTTTACCCTAACACAGTATTTACACGCCACGTGTGTTTATTGACTACCATGCGCATATTCCCTGTATGGTTGTACATATCATATACAATACAATTTGCAGATCCCGAAAAAAGCTTTAGGATTGAAACGCAACTACCATGTTTCCTTTTGACCTCTGAAACTAATAAAAGTCTTCCGCTCGATTTACAGAACGTATTGACCAAGTATAATACACAACTAAATGAAAATAAAAACCACCCTAGTGAAAATCTTTAGGAAAGAGATGGTGAGACGCCGTTGAAGAAGAATGCTGCAGAGCCTATTAATTGCTTGACCAAACTCCCAGATCTCGTAAATTCTCAACTGCTTTTTGCAGCCAAGGGCGGTGAAGACGCCGAGAGTGCAATTTTTACGGCTCATGTAGTGAAACCGGCAGTCGACAATTTAGTATCGGAGGAACTGGTCGGAGGTGTTCTTTGTGGAGCCTGAAAGAAACGTGACAATTACGAGGAAGTCAGCTCGGCCCTTGGTTAACTGGGAAGTTAAATAGACCGCATGGTCGACGGTGATTAGCAGAATCATCGACGCGGAACTCACCGATCCTCCCTCTTGGCCACATCGTTCTTTCTTCTTCATCGACGGATCAGTTTCGTACCATTGGGTTTTTGCTATTACGTAATAAGATTTATCTCGCAACCGATCAAAGATGATACCCAGTCCTCGAGCCGCCGGAAGGTCGATCAATTGTATAGCCTACACATATTTCTCTCCCGCGGTTACTATAGATACTTTCGTGCAGCCTAGCCGCTTGGCTTTGCGTCATTCAATTATAAAACAATCAACTGTACATATTATATCTGCTGCCTTCACAGAGTCATCGGTATGAAATAATAAGATATGACGACATTCTGAGACTTGCGTCCTATACCCAAGTGAATAGGTACCCCATGAAAAACCCGGTACCAAACGGATCCCGTAACCTCGGGCTGAAATCACAGATTGAAGAGAGGCACACTTATTAAGAGTTATCCATATGACGTCTTAGATAGAAGCCAAACACATTGCGAATGGTTTCTCATGGTGACAGAGTTTCGGCTTCTTAATTTTACTGATCATGGGTCCAGTCAATTGATGAGTTACCATTGTGTGACATGTAACGCCACAGTAAACAATCAACAAACGTCTAAAAATGGGAAAAACTGCCAATCCGAATCTCGTAATCGGTGTGAAATACAATCTAAGAAGTATGAATAATGAAATAATAAAAATCCCATAAATCTGACTCTTGTTTTGATAGTGATCACCATTGATATTTCACATGGTTTGGTCATAGTTCGCGATGCTGGCATCGAATCGAATATAATAATGACGACTTCTTTTTGACCTAATCTCGAGATAATCACTCAATGCTACTTTTTTACCAGACCAAGTCAACAAAACACGATCATTCATGCAGTGCAGCAGTGTGAAAAAAAAAATTAATTATAATCCGAAAAATAATATTGGTCTGAAAACATTACGAATCTCAACTATATAAGTTGCGTATTGTTTCAAAGATGATTATGATTAATCGGCTAATACGATATAGCCTACCTGGTCTTACTTAAAGGTCACATATTACAATGAACTTACGGCAAAAAACTTTGTGACGATATTTCCCACCAAGTTCGGACATTAATTAGGGCTATTCAGGATTTTACACTCAATTTTTACCCTACTTTATTTCACTGATTGCATGACCGCAACAATGAACTCTACAATTCTCATACATTTATATGTATTGTTTTCCTTGGAGTATTTATTTTGGTTCCGATATTTCGCGTTACGAGGTAAATAAAACTTTTGCTACAAAAAATCTTAGTAGTTCCACTTCCAATGTCTGATTGTGACAATTCAATTGCGTTGAATTGTGGATAAATCAAAAAGCGTATAATACGATGAACGAAGTGCATTTTGTCCGCAAATCCAATACGTCAGACCCGGTTAATGGATATTGAAATTGGCTATCGTTTAATATTAGTGGAGCAAGTCTAACCAATTTCAAAATAATTCGGATAGAGTAAGCAAAGTCTTACATCTAACCCCCGAAAATATCCTGCCACTAAATTTAAATCTACTGCAAAGATGATGTCATAGAACAAGGAAGAAGGTTAACGGATTGAAAATGAGCCTGAATCAACTGGTACGTATAATTTTTAGCCGAAACTCAACATTCTGGAAAGGGGGTAAAAATATTTATCATTTTCACTGGTGGCCGGATCGTGCAAATTCACTTTTTGGCCATCGGGATAGATCGAGTGGAGATACTACATCGTGTAACTTACGTGCCCAATTGGCCGGACAGTAAATTTCCAATTAAAACTTTTTTGCCAAGCAGTTTATCATATTCGCCACTATCGATCACCGAATTCCATCTACTCCGTTCGTCGAGTAGCAAACAATTTCATTTCTAACGAAGCATATCTGTTTAAAAGCTCGATCGAAGAGGTTCAAGCCAGGCTCTTTTACTGTTAGACTCAAGTATCGAAACACCAACGCTATTCAGTAACTTCTGACAATGCACAGAGGTATTTGTTCGCAGAAAAAAAAAGATTCAAAAAATTTTAACGATACTCACTCACCCGTAATTTATTTATTAAACTCCATTCCTACGTGTTGCAATATCTTTCGGAAAATACAGGAATTTTTGTTCGACTTTACTGTTTTAAGCACGCGATTGAAATTAAAAGGTTCCGGGGTAAGAACATGCGTCGAAATGTCACCGTTTGCTAAATATCAAGTCAGGCAGGAGAAGGACACGGACGGAAATGGGGTTTCTTGACCTTTTCCGTCTCGCACGTCGGCGGTAGGAGAATTTGGCCATAATAAATTCCTCTACCTCCTTGTTCTGGCTATGATATTTTCCGTTGCGTGCATCCAGATAATAGATGCCACAAATTACGAGGTGTAATGCCCGTGAATATGATGAAACAGGCCATTGACATTAAGTTTCGGCTGGGGCTGTTCTCTCACGTGTATTGCTCTTACTCTTCAGAGGTCTCGGGTTGTAGTTATGTGGAAACAGCAACAAATCATCTGTGTCCTACCCGTCTACCTTGTTTGAAATTAGTCTTGAGCAGTTAAAATTCATCGGCGTGAAGTGAATTTTATAAGACGAACACAAACAACACTCAACTACCGGCGCTCGTCCAATGAGTAATAGGTACACAAAGTTATATTCAGGACTGATTTATGATCTCCTAGCTGTTAAAAAATTTTTTCAAGTATAAATGTTATATATAAAAGTTTCTGAGACAAATAAAAAAGAAACCCGGCAAATCGACGCAACACAAGTGTCTTTGGTGTGCTATTTTGAGTTACGGTAGAAAAACTACACGCGATTTTTGAGAATAATTACCTATCCGTTCGGAAAAGTTGAAAACATATCAATTCAATGTGACAAATTGTATAATTAGCACATTGTTAGAGGGTATCATTAACTCTGACGGCAGGTATAATTAAAAATTCTTACTCTTACCGCATAGTCTTGAGGATAGAAAAATCTCTTGGTGTTATAACGGAGACCAGCGCTGTCGTTAGTTTACCTTTCTATTTCAATTTCACAGTTCCCATAGATCAGCAGTGGTGGCATGTAAGCGGTTTATTGACATGGCGAGGGCAACCAAAGGCTTGTGTATAATATAATACCAGAACGAGATGCACAGCGTGTCTAATTACTTAACAATCTTCTCATTCTACGTAGGGAATTTTCTTTTAATTTACTTGCACTCCCCAAGGTGAGCAATTATATGTGTAAAGCTACATGCATCCTCAACGCAATGGGAAAATTCGTAATCAAGCTCCGAAAAACTCGGGATAAAAATAGACAATATGTAATTGTATGCAGGTACGGGTGAGATAAATTCGTTGAGTGACGAAACAAATCAGTGGAAAACGAATGAATATAATTGAATAAATTATAATAATTCACCTGTTTGATCTTTCTGCCTGAAACGAGCCGCTTTTTACCTCACGGTCGCTGACTTTTATGAATCTCAAATTTACGAATTACCGATGATTGAGAAAACCTGAAATTTATTCTTTTGTGACGTGAAAGTAGTGTCTGAAGTATTTGTAAGGCTTGAAAAAAGAATCGGAATAAGTAGTACCGTGATTACGGCTACTGACAGCAATAATGAGCGACCTTATATGAGCGAGATAATTGCTTTTAATCGTCGTTAAGTACACGTAATGATTAGTCGTTTAAAAAACAATTCAGTATGCTCATAGTTATGCGAATGCGGATATACGATCATATTTCCAATGTTTATGTTATTCAAAGGGCTGAATCGAGGGCTTTAATTGCCGTCGAGTTGATTCTATTCACATAGATATGGCAGCCTGTCTTCATATTTACATTTGTACACAACTTAAAGCCTTTGATATCTGACTCCGCGTACCGCAAATGTAAAATAGAGCAAACAATATTCACCGATACGTATAAAATATGTATAATCAAAAGTTGTACGTTCCAAATTGGATGAAAACATATTTTTTCACGAAACTACACTCAAGTCCATAATTTCTATAATTTCAAGTTTCTTGTGTACGTAGCGCAGAGTACGCGCTATACTCATGCAGATGTTCATTGTGAATAAGGGTGTGCGTATGTTGTAAATATACGATGCGACTCGGAGAAAAATTCTTAATCGGTTTTACGACGCATAGTACGTTTCGAGCGACTCTGCTCTCAGGCTGATTCCGGAATGATATTTCGATAAAAAATGTAATGTCGAATTATGCAATAGCTTATTCCGGTTTCGTAGGCTTTGTTGCAAGGAAGCTCCGGGATCCGTATGAAACAAATACAAATGGCATCGCCCATTGCATGAAAATTTTTCTGGTATTTTGAAAATGATTCCTGAAGAATGCAATACAGAAAATCAACGTTATTTTTCTTCTTATTTTTGAAATTTGAATTTGTATATTGTTTTTATCATTATTTTCGATCATCGCATTATATACAACTTGCAAATACATGCTGATTTACTGAGAGTCTTCTTCAATTCTTACGAAGTGGTCAACTCTTGAAACCTTGAAATATTTTATGTCCTGATTATGTAACTTGCAGTATTTGATGTGACCCAAAGATGTAACTGTTCATATAATCCGTCCAAAGTGCATATTAATAAATTTTTAAATATTTCTCGGATAGTCCCCTTGAACCCACAGCATTGGTGTGGTACTGGCTACTATGACCACATCACCAATTGGTTATTCATGAGCCAAGCTCGCAGCAACTCTCAAAAAAGCGAGAGTCGACATATCCGAGTCACGTCACAGCATTATTTATCCATGGGTGTCAAGCTCGTTGAAACTACAAAGTCGTTACAACTGGTGGACTCGCTGGTCAGGCCGTTAACTCCAGTCGTTAAGTATGAGAAAACTGTTTATCTTGTCCAACAAACTATACGAAAGTGGAGAAAAAGGGACACGAATTGATGCAATTCCAACAAATTCTCAAGTAACCCGAGGGAGCTAAGTGATGAAAAAGTTTTTCAGTTTTCTTCTATTGTAACCTGGCAAAGAGTGGAAATAGCGGCAACGATGTCATTAAATTTCTTACCCCGTGGACGCGTGTTGACATGTAAGTGGTTACCAGTCCGAAAAATTGTAGAACGTCTACGCGGTTGTTGCAGCTGAAAATAATTCGCACAGCTTGTAAAAATCTATCATGTCCATCATAAGTATGGCAAGGCACTGTAGTAACGAGTATATGCGGATCGTCCGGAGGTCAAGGATTTCACTTCCGGTTGTTATTACACAGCCGGTTGATTATACCGCGAGATCAAGTATATACGGCACCATATAATAAGGCAAGAAGGCTAAGATCGAAACACATACCTAAATTGGATTAGAAACACCATAGCCTGAACTGGCGAGGTTTACAGCTACAATAAAAGTATGTTACGTAAGCGAATTCCGTCGCTGCACTCCAGGAGATTCTAATTACAAGTATGGGTACCTACCATCTCGCAAGGTGGATAAGTCGTCCCAGAGGCCACGTGAGACTCACAGTACCTACCAAGCAAACGAACTTACCAAGTGGAAAGTTCAGATCTCAAGATAAGCTCCGGAGGACCAACTATACAAGCGAACAAAAGTGCTTCTCAGTTTCTTCTCACACACATAGTGACAATGAACTTCCAAGCCCATGCGACGAACAGAGGCCGCTTTCCGTGCTGTTTCCTGCTCTCGCGATAATAACAGCCATCGCGCTGTACGTCAGTACTCTCAGTCAGACCTGTAGGAGAGAATACTGTCAAACCTTTGATACCGTTAGACCTAAGCAGTACCTAAACGTTTGGTTATTCAATGGCCACTACTGAAGGTTCAGTATCATTCAAACGATACTCTTTGCAGTTGTAACATATTGATCAACAGTCATTTCTTATCCATGAATATTTGCAAACAGCATTACCAGATCATTGATCGATAGTGTACATTGTTATTTTGTCAAAGGTTGCTCATGACATAGAGGCCATTGTTCTACAATGAATACTCACTCGTTAATTGTTACCATTAACTGCTGACTTGATAATTCGTATACCTGCAAGAGTAACCAATCGCCAAGTGCGTTCGACTACAAATTAAAACCAAGCCTTCCAAATTCGCGTTCAAAGACACCTAAACCATGGACCACAATATGCAGATGAGACGAGCTTACCGCAAAGAGATGAGAGAAGGGTTGAAAATGGGGAGGCACCGAAGACCATCTAAAGGTCCTGCAGTAGCCATGGGCAAGTGTAATCTGATCCCCCGGACAACCGTTCGGCAAACATTGGTTGACAGTAAAATATCAGCAACAGGTAGTGCTCACTATAGTCTTGATACTCGGGCTATCCTCAAGATAGCATCGAGACAGGTAGGAATAGAGCTTACCACAGTACCTACCTTAGGCTCACGCCGAGCTTACGCCGAGGTCTACTGTTAGCCAGATGAATGATAACAGGGCTGCGCTCAACGCGATGTGCGCCGTGATACAATAGATACTAGGTACATGTAAATACACCGGGGAGAAAATCTATTGGCCAGGAAGGAGTCCGGTTATTCCTAAATAGAACTAATATCAAATCGATAACTCTGGTCACAAGCTGGGATTAAATAATATAAACTTGTAAAGTGACTGAATTTCAAAATAATTAAGGCACCGCACCACGGTAAGTACAGTAAAAGTGAGTGAATTTTCGTTATTCTTTTTTGAACAAACGACGAAAAGGAACAAATTCATTGATTTGCCTGGTTAATATATACCTATTTAATAGTATATAAAAAAGTTTTCACTGCAATTTATCCCCGTGCTTGCAATTATACCACCCCTCCCCGACCCCACCACCTCACCCTGCTCCAGGTGCATTCCGTCAACAGCGACTGAACGATACGGTTAATAACAAAAAAGATATATGTAAATATATTCAGAAACTAGACACCTTCGTCTATAGAACTAGGTACGGAAAAGTTGATATCTTAAAAATTAACAAAATGGCGGACTACTGCATATTTTTCAAATTTTATGAACAATTTAATGAATGAAAAAAAAAAAAAATAGACAGGGTCTGTAACAAAAAAAAAAATCCCTACCTGGTACCGTAGATACTGGTTTTTCGTACAATTTACAGCTTGGACCATGCAAATTGAATGTATAGGTTATTTTATTTGCTGTCGGTCAGATTAAAAAATGTAGTTCTGAGAAAAACCCGTTCGAACGTTCAGTCATGGGTAATTCGTACATAATATCGGAATTTAGTAACCCACCAATTTTGACATTTATTATTTTTAATATATTCACGAGGTTTATATGACCATCGTTGAAAAGTATGAAGGCAATGTTAGCGGTAGTTTCCTAATAATGGATTTTAAACGTCGCAGTCGCGCGGTTGAAACTGTTCACTGATAATGCTTTATCTCCATAAATTTTACGAACTTCTTCATAACATTTGAAGAAAGCATTCTTCAAACATGCATCTATCAGAAAATGCAAAACGACGAAACATTTCGAATTTTTACCGTGGTGCAACTCTTTAAATCAATGAAACCTAGCACAATGGCCAAAAGCAATTCACTCTAGATCAACAATGAGAAATTTTGTTCTCCGAAGAATTTGGATTACGATATATAAAATTGAGTAGGATCTCGGTTAATAAATTCAGCACTTACCTCTTTTCAATTTGTATGATTTCAGGCTTTGTGGCTCTGCGTGCTGGCTGTTAAGCGGGAACGGAATGAATTTAAAAGGCACATCTGTCTTTTCCAAAAGTACGCCGTTGCCGCAAAAAATTTTCTGTTGTAGCTGACATCCGCCAATTTTGGTCAAATATAACACCGCCCATTTATACATTTATACAACTATTTAAGTTAATGGCGTCAAAAATATAACATATATTGCATTGAATAGTTCATGGAAAACAGAACTTTTTTATGTTTAAATTTTTTTCGCCCGACTTCAATCTTCCACGATATACGGGTTTGAAAAGAAGCCATTTCCAAGTCAAGTGAATTAAGAAACTGAAAAATTCACTGAGAGTACTTTTAAGTAGTACTTCTATGTAACCAATTGTGGTATAGATTCGAGAGGACTGAAAAAAGTGGCTGAGTTGGTAGAGAACGCTTCATGTAAGTTCAAAAGTATTAACGCAAAAATATTGGAAAAATTAGGGGGATTCCCTAGGGGCAAATACGATATATTCACGAACTTTTGTGAATCTTGGAAATATCCATGGAAATTCCGTCCCAAAACTGTAGTACCGAGTGTTACACATGTGGTACCAATTTTGCGTAAGCAATTGGACTGGCACTGCGATGAAAAATACTCATTTGATTACATAACACGGGGCGGGGCTTCGAATGAGCACGAATCATCATCTGAAACAAATAAACAAATGAACACGCATTATGTGAAATAAATGAATGTACCATGATTCGTAGAGCTATTTCATGAGCCCCGATGATACCACATCGGGACCCTATCGGAGGTTTTAATCAGGCGCAGACTATGTATTCCTGTATGAAATTACTCGGCTCCCGATCAACGCCCTGACAGTGTCCTCCCAGAAACCACTATTAGGGAACTCCCTACAGGATCCCTCACTGAAATCACATACTCCCTGACGGGTTCCTTGATGGGGCTTTCCTACCTTGGTCAGTGATACGTGTCTCATTAACTAGATAGATGGAAAAGTGAAAAAAAAAAAGCAAAAAGAAACCGATTGGTTGCACTGGAAGTGAAAGTACTCAGGATTTGGATTTTGTCTAAAATGTAATTGTAGCTGCACAATGCGATGGATCATTCTTTCACTAGGGGATGCGAAATTATATTAAAAATAGATTCGGGATAGCTTGGACTCAATCCTCAAAAATTTTAGAAATACTTCCAGGGTACATATTATGAAAAACACGAACAATATTGCGAATGAAGTAACTTACTAGCTCAGTCATGAACAGGTTCCTTCTTTTGAAGTATCGCATTTCTCAATATCAGATTTGATCTAATCACAACTCTCCAGCTTTGGAAAATTGTATTTTCAGATCTAATCACTTTGAGTAGATCCTGGGCAGGTGATAAAATTTCGGATGGTCTAAACGGGATTGAGCTGTATCTTTTGGGATCCCTGGATCAGTTTCGTTCAACGTGCTTCTTTCTGTTATTGGTGTTTAAAATATAAATGATTTACCAGACAAGCGTCTCCAGCGCGTCCACGGTTAGCCTAACCTGAACTTAGCAAAGCTAGATGTACGCACACCCACCCGCCTGGGGAATGGAGCAGGGTAAGGAAACATTATAGTCATTATATACGAGTTCTTGGCACGCCCGACGCCTGAGCGGTTGTTAGTTTCTAAGCGTTGCTAAGTGATTGATGACCCAATCGCAAGTGCAACGATTCGCGATATATTACTGGAATGGTGCAGCTGTACTCGGCACGTAAATAAACAATATTCTGCGAGCAAACAGAATCAACTCAACTTCAGTGAACCACAATGGTTACCGCCTATTGCCTCAAGGTTCCTTCGATAATCTTGGTTAAGTCAGGGACATCGTTTCTTCACGGCCAAGGCCCGTTATTGATGCCAACGTAACCGAATGCCGTTTGTCTCTCGTATAGAGGAATGTCTTAATTACAGGCCATGTACATAACCCTTCTCAGGGTGAATATTATCACACTCAACCGCCCAGTCTGGTTGAACTTGAAATCCGACTGTGGTCTTTGTAACATTTTTGTCACCAGCACAACGATTGTATGAACATTCAGTAGGAAGGTCCATTACAGATCACATCCTAGACAAGCTGCTATACTACCTAGTTGGGGGCCTACGACTGTAAGGATTTTCTGTTGTCGGCCTGATATGAACATACTTACGCTACAGTTAACATTTTTATAGAATTTTACTTTCGTAGCGTAGAGCAGAAATAATTCTGTCACATATCTATAAGGTTATGATTATTTAAAATAAAAGTTTGAGGGCGGTCTAAAATCATTCTCTTTAGAAAATGCAAAAAAAAATTTTTCACCTCAATTGTAAGTGAATCATGTTATTTATCGGTTACTTGGATATCATAGCTGCCTGTCAATGATAAATATGGCTATGGTAGTACCATTTTTACAAGTACGTGAATCGCGCCAATAGAACTTGGCAAGTCCTAATGGGCAGCGTGTAGGTAAAAAGGCATTAAAAACGCGAAAAAGGAGTTTGCAAGGTAGAAAAGTGTGCGTTCGCAGGCCTCTCCAGGTCGTCCTGGATTTAACATAACGGCTCGACTGGTGTCGACTTCGAGTGGACAACGAATAGAACCGCATCTAACGGGCCATTCAATGCTTTTATGGGTCACCCAGAACCCTCGACGTGACCTCGGTGTGAAACTGGAAACAGATCTCAAAGAAGGTCGGTACCGATCGACCGCCCTGGCGCCTAATCCGAGCATAATGGTAACAAGGTGTATTATCGAATTGCTGACTCTGTATTAAAACCTGACCCGCTGAATTCGACCTGTTGATTAAACTGTTGTGTACGGTGAAGCGAAATTGCATCTATAGCACTTAGTGGACGCTTAAGGGTACATATAAACACGGATTAGTGTCGTGAACGAAGCATTACAGTTTTCATGTGATCTGCAGAAGGTAGCGTTTACATAATGATCAGTGTTACATCCGTTCATTATAAAGCACCGCAATGGCGATGATGATAGAATATGGCTCCCACATAATGGAATTCAAGCAGGCCCTGTTGTTACTGAAATTGCATTGGCAATAATTCTCACGAATTTTGTGTGAGGCTGAATAAAGTAAAGACAGCTCACCCTTCTCGTGGAGGGTGTTTAGCTAACTTGGGAAAATGAACGTAATATCTGATTGTGAGTGAAATAGAAACTATTTGACTATCGTCTTTTGTGTGACCAAAGCATGAGACTTAGAAGTAGGCCGGGGCTGCAATGGGGCTAGGAATCTTGTTTGGAATTCCAAACGACGTGTCGCCTCGAATTCACCTTAATTAATATCATGACCATCCCCGGTGCAGTAGACTGCATTTTTGCTGGTCACTCTGCAGCCTGAACCAACCACCAGAAACTGACCATAGCAAAAATGGAATTGGTGATCTCTGTTCCAAGAATCGACCCAACATTGCAGACCTCGCTCTACCTAGGGCCATGAATCTCCTTCCTCCCATTCCTTCCATTGCAATACTCGCCACGCGAAATATTCGGATCACCAGCTTCTTTTCTTTTACCATTTTCATTCCACCGCAGGCCAGCCTAGTAGTATTTAATGTCACACAAATAGCACAAAAAAGATGGAGACCAAGAAGAAGCATCAAGGCAATTCGGGTTCCGCTGTTTCATAGTCACTCTCCAATGGCGTGTGGGAGGTAGCCGTGTAAGACTTTACCGTACGAGAGGATGTCAGCCTCTGATGTGACATGAGAAACATACCCAACATGCGATAACGAGTTAAAGCGTGTAAGCATAACAGGTTCACGTGAACAAGCTTTCTTTATTATGCTCGTGCATTATACTTGTGAAACAATAGTGGTAAATTATCCAATTTTGGACTACATGAGTGGATTCCTGTATTTGGTCAGCAAATTTGGAGTTTCAAAGAAGAACGTTTTGTTCTTCTTTTCTTCGATTACTAGGTGCACAAGGTCAACAGAACGAGAATGAGAGAAGTGATACTTCACTCGATATCAATAGAATAATACTCGATTAAACTATTAAAGACATTTGATTTCTTTCAATAAAGAGGTTTGAAAAAGAAGGATCTTGTTCATCGTGCAATCAAGGCACATTATTTTCAATTCGTAGTACTGCCGACTAGGTGAAATAAATGCATGCGTAACAAGTTTCCAAAAAACAAAGCAGGGACTAATTTTTTCTTCCCAAGGAATACTCGGGTATACATTTCATTCCAAAATAAATTGAAATAGCATCTGATACGTGTTTGCACTTTCCTACCATCAGTAATTACAGAAGTACAAGACACGAGTTTTCAAAGGTAAAACTAAAAAGCGGTATTCCCCCGATTTCGTTTGAGTGGTGAAGCAATATCTTCCCCGTATTCTCACTTTTCTCTCTCGTTTCCTTCATAATTTTTCACGTTTTTAATTCACCATAAAATAATTCCTTTCAAGGTGCGTGGAACGAAGTTAGGACGGATCCTGTAAGAGTAGACCTTATACAAAAAAGCCGTCCGCAGTTCTGTAGCTCTGGAAGATAACCTGCATAGGAGAAGAAAAAAGGATCAAGCTGGGGAAGTGAAGACGGGGAGACAGAACCAGTTTCGGAACGGCGGTACATCGGCGAGCCACCAAGGGGAACCAGATGTATGTTTCACACGCAAAGACACGTTTCTGCAAACGGTACACCGCTTCTATATATCTAAATATAGATCGTTGTGCGAATTTCCTCCGTATTAATATCGAATACACGAGTAACGTCGTAGGTCCCTACTTACTCAAGAAATGAGACTCGCGTCGCATTGGGTTGAGAGAAGTGGATTTGGTTTCAGGCTACCCGCTGTCCTTCGTTCAACCGAAACGCACAAGAACTCGGGCGGAATTTATAACCGATGGAATTGTGATTATCATTCCCGTTCATTCGTTTGGCTTTCATTTTCTTTTGTTATTTGCGGGATTCAGGGTTCCTATAAATATGAAGTCTGACATTCAAAATCGATCGGATGACAAGAAGACATTCGATTCAGAGAGTCACAATTTTAAGAATCACTTCCTGTTCTTACCTCTCAAATTTTCAAGAATTGATATATCATCGTTCTAATTATACCGTATAATCTTGCTGTTGATTTCTAATCGTTCGTAATTATGGTGTCGAACTTATAGTGAACTGGAAAAAAACATTCAAGTTATTGAAACGTTGCGTATTTCTGATAGAAAATTTTTCAAAATGTTACGCTAGAAAAAAATCACGAAATCGTCGTTAAATTCGATCACAAATTTGTTCCAACAATTGATTCGGCACAACAGGATAAAAGCATCACTTAATCGGCGTGAACTTAGCGGAAATACCACACTTGCTGTTATTACGCTTCATGACCACAGATCTCTGCGCAGGTGACTCGCCAGGTTTATACCTGATAATTTTGGCTCACGATCAGTGAGTTCACCGTTAGATCGGTTTCCAAGACAAGCGCCGACGGCCGCGACGTCAAGATTCCCCGGCGTTTCAATACTTCGGAGAAATTCGCCTTCACTGAAAATATATTGAAGAGGCAATTCAGCACTCTCGGAGGCACTCAGCGACGAGAAGCCGAGAAACGTGGTCCACGAGTAGCAAACGTGTTCAAATAACAGATTCGCAAACCTCGACAAATGCAACCGGCAATGAAAAAGACGAGATACCAAGGGAGATGTCAGTCGAATATTGTTAGATCGTTTTTCTCGCCATTTATTTGTTTAATAATATATTTATATATTTATTGATTTATTTATTTATTTATTCATCCATCTATTGATGTTTTCACCACTCAGCCTGGGGGCAGCGCTCTGGACGCTCTCTTCAAGTAACGGGTTTGAGACCTCGCGATACAATTACCTGGAGCTATATATAGATCCGCAGGGGCCAAGTACGAGTGGAAGTATCATGATTAATGGACTATGAGGCAATTACGGCATGATACTCCTTGCGCGTGGCAGTGTCGTTAAGAGAGGAGAAAATCATCAACGGAGCAACTAAATTCCTACCTTGCATCTTCTTTCCCTACCGTTAAGATTCTAGAGATATCAATTTATACTCCTTGTCGTTAAAGGAATTCACCCATCCACCCTAGGAGTTCCAGAACACGATACAAATGGACGGATTTTCAACGAGGTAAACTTGCGATTATCGATGTATAATTTATTTACTGACTTCATCTGTTTCCAAATATATACAACATTACATGCAATATTAACAGCTCACGAGTGAATATCTGTTACACAGGTTTAAATTGCGACTGTATTTTTATTTTTTGTTCGAACACGATCTGAACATTAGTTTTTGCCGTACGAAAAATCCTTTCGAAGTATTGTTATTATCGTTATTGTTTCACCGTGGTCACTATTATCGCTTATAATAAAACGAAGTCTGACCAGCAGTTAAACCGTAATACACGGTTATTTTGGAAAATTCTGAGAAGAAACTGTAATAAACAGACATTTTTAAACTTTTTTTCAAATTTTTACGAGTCGCATGATATGAGACACCTTTTAGATTCGAGCTGCTGAGAACCCTGCAATAATCTTATGGGAATTGGGTTTCGGTGAAATCGTCTGGATTTTTTATATGTTGTAGATCTTAGCATTCTGAAAAAAAGTCTCCATGGGCACGACCCTCCGCTACAAATAGCTTGGGCGTTAGAAAAATGTTCATCCTATATCCAGTATGGCTTTGAGCAAGAGAAATTAAGAAAAAAATCATTATATCTAATAAATAAGTCTATGGACTCATCCCCTCCTCCAACCTCAATGACCTTACCTGTAGAGGACGTCACCTGGTGGGATCTGGTGCAAATAGACGTTTTTAGTTTTTTAATGGAAAAATAGACACGAGAGCGTATAAAAAACGTCACCGCGTTTCAAACAAAACCTCCATTAATTTATTTAAAACGCGGTAACGTTTTTTATACTCTCTAGTGTCCATTTTTCTATAGGACATAGACTTAAAGTGGCCATGTTCGGTTACGTGCTTAAGTCTTATTTATTAGAAATAATTATTTTTTTCTTATAAAGAACCCTAGGTAGGTCGACCCCTCCGATATTGATTTAGTTCATATACCAGGACAATCTCTTGAAACATGAAAATCAACTGCGCATGCGTGAGTTTTATCGGCTGTTCGTGCAGGCTGGCCATCCCGAGTTTCAGCTGTCAAACTGTTTCTGGCGGCGATGTAGTTGATACGAATTTTCGAGCTTAGAATCTCAAATAATTGAAGTAGTGACTCGGAAGGGTTTGGGAAACATTTGTTATTGGGTCGGAAGGTTGAATCTTCAAAGAACGGTTCGAATTTAATGCTTACGCTCTTCGAAAATTCAAACGTTAACATTTTTGCACGTTGGCCCCCTGCAGCGCGGACAAAAATATCACTGCGGGAAGATTTCGCCGACCAATGAGATTGAATTATTTGGCGCATACGCAGTTGATTTTCAAGTTTCAAGAGATTATCCCAGTATGTTGTAGTGCATTAAAAATTAAGAGACACGTATACCTGTTTATCTGCTAATAAACGGTTTAGAGGGGTGAAAACGACTCCCAAAAATGGGCACCCAACGGGATGATCGCTTGATGCGCTTATGGATTAGAATGAAATCAACGCTGAAATGTTTCTATTTATTAATAAGATGGACTAGATCAAAATCGAAGCAGTCCATGTTTCCTTGTTAGTTTTTCCTACGCCAAGGAATACTAGATATGAAATGAATATTTTTCTAGCTCCCAAACTATTCATAGTGGACGGTCGTGCCCGATTTACAAAAAAAAAAAAAAAATGCAGAAACTTTACTGAAACCCAATTCCCATAAGATTATTGCGTGGTTCTGTTATACTTCTGTTAGATTTTATTTGGATTTTTTATTTTTATTAAAAACTAACGTTCAGAACTTGTTCGAGTAAAACAGCGTCGGGTGAATACCTTTGCCTTCGGCTCGTGCTACAAGCTTTATACTATACAGGAATTGCCAACTTTCCGCACCAGTAACAGAATATATTTTCTTAATGTTAATCAGTCAGATACCTATGAATCAGTTCATTTACGCGCTGAAAAAAGTGATTTTGAATTTTTTATATAATTCAGTGCTGTAACGTTTTGGAGAATGCGGTCCAATCAATTCGGATGTTTGGAAGTCGATTTTATATTTCAGTTTTCTATCCGTCATCCATCTAAATTTCCACTCTTCTACATTTTGAAATCCTTTGAACTAGATTTTCTCGTAGGTTAAAATTCGATATTACGACATTCTGTTTTCCCAGTACTCTACATTTTTACCCCGGTGCCGCTGGTTTGATCGTACATTTGATCGAAATTCATTTGCTTTAATAATAAAAATAAATATTCACCTATTATTGTGATTTCATGTGTTTAATGCGCACATAAGAACTATTTATTCAAAGACCGAATTGGTCCAACTTTCATAATGAATAATGCTACGCTATAAAATCAGTTTTCTAAATTGTTATTGCCTGGTCCTAAAACACTAAAAAAAAAAAGTGTATAGGCTGCATATAATTGCACTCATAAAATAGTTACATTCACGTTTCTTCATAGAAGGCATTTTTCTTTTATTCACAGCTGCACTGGGGAGCTACTTTGCGTGTGCGTGCAAGATATAATATCAAAGTAAATAAATGAAATTATTCCATACTGATCCAAGTAACAACAAAGAAATAACAGAAACAGTAACTGATTGTCAATGAAAAAAAGGGAAAGAAATTATAAAACAGATGTTTCCTGAGAATGCAAAGGAAGTGACCAAGTAATTAATATCTCAGATAACAATATACAAGTTTCGTTTCATAAGGCTTTCCACTCATAGAACGACTAATTTAATCAACATTAACCGGAACGAAAAACAGCCCAATGATTAAAACTACACAGCAACTAAACAACCCTAGAAGTTTCAATGGGATTCGTGACCCTGATGTCTGGTACTCTCCTTGTCAGTTTATTAAATGAATTGACCATAGAAATGGTTTAGCTCAAATATTTCTCACTTCAATCCAGCGGCTGACGCAAGTGAATGATATTTTACATAACACCATGCGTATAAATTGTTCTTCTTTTTATTCAGACATCTTTCATTAATATCAGTTGCCCGATCATTTGCCTTTAGTGTGAGCGTTCACGATCATATAAAGCTACAGTGTGGTGATTTCAGTGAGTGCTTCTAGAATTCAATGCGGCACTATTACAACTACTCAAGGTATTTAATGGGTCGGTAAGATAGGTATAATTTGATCAACTTCAATGATATATAATAATACGATACGGTGAGTCGTGAAAAATAGTGCTATCTTTTTTCACAATTCTCTTTCGGAATCCTTTATACTTATTTTAATCGCATCAGTTGATCACGAATTTTTCGTCCAGGCAGTATCATAACGGGCTTGACAATAATCTGGATTTGAATATCTTTTGGATATGTATGAGGTACATTAGTAGACAGTTTCATAAGCACTTTCAAAAATAAATGAAACATATTTAGTCGTATAAAACATCACATGAGATTATGTGCCTTAAACGCTAGTTTTCAACCTAAGCATACCGATGAAAATAGATAAAATTGCAGCCACGTGAGGGTCTTAGTCTTGAACTTTCGAGGTTTGGCTCTAGAACGACATACATTTTTTCAAAAAAATCAAAAGTGTCGCACTCTGATAAACAAACTTGCTTCCAACGCAAAAATAATATGACACCATAAAAACTATTTAAATGACTTAAATGTACGCTTTTAGAGAAGAAATCGTATCCTCACTTATTCGTTAATTTCGTTCGTTAATAATCGTATGACAACTTATTTGAATATATCTTTTCCGGTGAATTATAGCCTTACATCTGTCGCCATAGCTTTGTTCGATCGTTGTCTTAAAATTTCAAACTCTCAATTTCTCAAAAAAAACTTAAAATTCGTAGAAACAACTATTATTTCAAATGGCTACCCTCTAAAATTCATCAATGATATTAAAAAGTATAGAGTTGAAGAAATGTACAATTCGATTGATTGGAATATAGACTCGAACAATCAACCTAATGATAATGACTTTAAGAACACCATCTCTATACCCTATATTGAAAATCTTTCTAGCCAAATTAAAAAAGTTTTGAAAATTGAAGGCATGGAAATTACGTTTCGAATTAATAATACTACTAAATATCCTCTCTTTTCTCATTTAAAATCTGTAACTCCTAATTTAGATAAAATCAATTGTGTGTACAAAATACCATGTCGAGACTGTAGCAAAAGTTATATTGGACAGACGTCACAACATTTAAAAAATAGAATTTCTGGCCATCGCTCAAATATTAAATGCCATGATACTGAAAGATGCGCTCTAGCAGAACACTCCTTGAGTCTTGGACATCATTTTGATTTTAATAACTCCATAACCTTAGCTACAGAACCTAATTGGTATAAACGTAATATTAAGGAAATGATCCATATTTTTAAGAACAAAAGTAACTCTGACAACAAACGCACAGATATGCAACATCTCAGCCATCTATACTCTAACATTCTCTAGTTTTAAAAATTGGCGCCCTTAGTACGTTGTTATCAGTCTCAAATCCATATTGCTCCAACATAGATCAATACCACACCTCATTACCATAGATTTTTGGATCGATATCCGCTAATCTTCACTTCCGTCCAAAATGCTCAAGTAACAACACCTAAGCAGGCACAGGTTGTCAAATTTTGTGAGTAATCCGTCTATATCTTGTTTGATCTCTTTGTAATTCAATTCTTACACAATTATTAACTTCTTTAGTCGTCAAATTTCATCCATGTAAACTATATTTTATACTATTTTCGCTAACCGCAATTTTCACACTTAACCTAAAAATTGTCACTTAAACATGTGACAATATATATCATATAACTAAGTTAAAATAACAGCAACTATTCTTACTAACTCAGTCTCTGTTCCAATTAGAATTGTTTTCTGAAACATTTTGTAATTATTATAGCCTGATGATGGTCGGCAGGGCCCGGCCGAAACGTCGCAAACGCAAACATGTTCGATTGCCCAACAATTAAATATTTCTATTTACCTGACCGGATTTCGATTAAACCTTCTTCATTCTTCAATATACCTCCTGGTCACTAATACTTCACAAATATAAGCCTTACAGTTTTTAAGATCGAAATTTTTGAAAACTTTATATCTAGAGATTGGATTTAATGAGCATTCTTTTGAAAAAGCATGGATGATAGTTTGAGACGGTACTGAAACATGAAAATAAATTAGCCAAACACTAGATGGTCAGGATCAACCGCAGCTCGAGTTAGCATAAAATACCCTGTATCCATAACGAAAAACGGAATCATGGGCCGAAAGCAAGTTATTGATGAATTGCACATTGTTCGACAAGAATCATGCATCACGCGACTAGTTCCCCGTCCCCAAGCTCAATTCTCCGCTGAAACCACACACTTGCGTAAAACTGGTGACAACGACTCTAGAAAATCAACGACGTTGCAGTGGATTCTGATCTCCGTTCAAGGTCATCGTGCGCTTTGTTGTTCGCTCGGTGGATCGCCGGACTTCTTCCAACCAATCATCAGTCGTTTCATCTCCCATCCTGCAGAGCGTTCCGGCAGAGCCGCGGCGATCATGCGGGAATCGGTCCGCGGTCGTCCGGAGACGCGATTGTCAGGAATAAAAGGAGGAGCTGAATGGATGGGAAAGAGGAAAAAGAAGTACCTACTGCCGACGATCAACCCTGCGCGCCGGCCGGGACGATACACCAAGTTTTCTCTTCTGCATCGGTATCGGCATCGGCTCGAAAGCCGACCTTGGAGGCAGCCGTGTAACATCCGTAGAGCCTGGTCACAGACCGTGGACGAATCGCGTCAATAACAAACAAACTTTTTGTCGATTAGCGAGCGAGAGAAAACGCGCGGATGGATAAAACCGGACGATCT
Source organism: Neodiprion virginianus (assembly GCF_021901495.1). NCBI lineage: Eukaryota > Metazoa > Arthropoda > Insecta > Hymenoptera > Diprionidae > Neodiprion > Neodiprion virginianus. The sequence continues at coordinate 11,394,475 of NC_060881.1, read as the reverse complement.
GATATTATACGCACACAACAGAGCCAAGGAGTCCAGGGGCCCAACCGACGCGCAAGAAGAGGATGCACGAGTACAGGCAAAATCGAGATTAGCATGCCCCATTAACTTTTGACTCGGCTCAACGCCCGTCCAAAATGGTGGACCTTGGCTGCAGCCAAGGTAACTGCTAATCTGCCTCGATTCCGGCCATTCCACGGTACGACAGGACGACCGGCGAGTCGCCGTTAATGAATTGAGACACCTTCGAGATCTCAAGGTCATTCTAGTTCTTCCGAGTGGAAACATTCCTCTTCGTTTCCACATTGTATAAATGTTGTTTAAGCTTTCATTGGATCTAATCCAACGACCTGCACGCCAAGGTCGTTTACGGTCAAACATCTCGGGAGAAAAACAAATCAGGAGACATTGTGTCAGGAAAAAATGGGTTTCGGACTCGCAAATTTTTATTTGATATCTGTAATAGGTACACGAGCATGTCTAAATACTTGTTCCAGTGAGACTTACATGTGGAACAAAAGAATAATATCATTTTCTGAAACAATTGCTAGACATTTCTGAGACAAGATTTATTCAAGGCTTGAAATGATAACTTAATTTTACAAGCTAACTTCACATTTCTGATATGTGCCGAGTCTGTCAAATCTACCTTGAACGGTAGATTTAGGAGAAAATCTAACCTCATGATACAATTGAAATACCAACAAGTTGCAGTTTCTAAAATACGCATATTCTTGCATCAATCTCCTTTTTCCAACAAGAACGTTTTTTTTTTTTTTTTTTGTTTTCTTTTGAACAAAAGTACTAACGTACACCTTGCGCGTTATAGGCTCCATCTTGTGCGAAGTACAGTGAGTGGTAATAAATCCTGAAAATTGCAGAAAAGGGAGCGTTGATAAATGAGAAATTGCATATCAAGTTCTAGCTGCCATAACGTATCGGTGTACAAATGATCATTACATCCAGGTGCATGTAATACCCCTACATGCGTGACAGAGAGACTGAATGCAATTTGTTTTACGGTGAAATAATTTATAACGGTAGAAATCGCTAATGAATAAATTAATCAGCTTGTTAATTGGTCGTATTTTAATACAATTTATAAATATTCTCTTATCTCCGTGTGACCGTCGAGGTTTTACGATATCTTGTTACCACAAGATCGTGTTGGGATAATGCAGGAAACGAAAGATTCATCAATGTGCCGGCTACTCATGTGATTGACACGCCAAAGTGTCCGTGTATAGTCTCATCATCCTTGGCTTTACCTCGGGAAGAAAGGTCGACATTATCCAGCGGAATTAGTGGTGTAAAATAAAAAATAACGACACGTAACTGTACAGCGGGTAAGACAATGAACTCGTAATCATATTTATGTATATGCACCTAGTAAACAATGGCTTGGTGTAGACTGGATGCAGGCAGGTATCGATACAAAGGCTCGTACATACCGGGCAGAGTGATCATCGTTTAATTATTACGTCGGATGCACGGTAGTAGGTTTACGACGTATGGAAATCCCGAGGCAATTCGACGTGCGCGTCAGTCAAAGACTTTCAGGTGCTCAGAACGACCTTCGAAATGACGAAGACGCGCGGCATTTCTTCTTTTTCTTGTTCTGCGCGCTTCTGCAGCGCCTTCTCGCCTAGCTCCGCCTGATTATTTGTTGCTTTTTTCCGTTTCTTTTTTCCACAGCCCTTTTTCTTTTTCACCTAATGACAGCACCGGCCGCCGTTACTAAGGTCTAGTCATACCTATTCCAGGCTTTGTGTAGGATCCTCTGAGACCAGAATTTTTACGGGTTGTTTTATACGCTGTTAGTCAGTTTCTAAGAACTCGAACTATCATCCTCCGCGGCCTTGTTTATGGTATTAACATATACGCTCGGCTGTCTTATTGCGGTATAGATTATACCATCCAAGGGTGGGAATTACAAAGCTGTGAGGAAGTGCCCACCCTTCCAGTACGGTAGGTACTATACAATCTATAAAACATCAAAAGCCTAAAGAGAATCCAAAAAAGGCTGTGTCAAATGGTGAACTTGCATCAGCTATTATACGTGACTATACTCTACAGATCTCGCCTCGGAAATTGAAAAAAAAAAAAAAATCGAACCAGAACTTAATATTTCGATGAATATAAAACCGAACGAATATTTTTATAATTGTGAATGCAATGAGATTCGTATAAAACTGCAATCAAACCCATCTTCCAATATTTATCTCGAACGGCATAGAAAATCATCGTAGAGGTATTCCGATAGATGAAATTTAAAACACAAGGGTGTCGGGTCGGGGTTTGAAGCTGGTGATGAGTCAATCAGTTTTCGAGGTAATTATTCCAGTCACAGACTGGGAAATTTTTTTCAGAACATTACGCTCGATAAGAGGAAATCGCAAGCAGACATCGCGTCTCGTTTCCTGCAGTCGATGAATATTACATTGTACAGTTATAAGGTCAACGAGTTTTTTTTTTTACTTGTTATTCATTGGGTTTATTTTTTCGTTTGAAAGGAGAGTGCGACAGGTGACTAAAGGGGAATTATCGAAAAATTAGCGCAATTAATGTTGACTAATGTTGACTATGGAAATAGCAACGGGATACCAGAAAGTGGTTAATAGCAGCATAAAAGCGGAAAGTGCGCACAGTTCCTGGGAGGAGACGAGCATGGCCATGATTGGGAATTTCCTAATAAACGGACATTTGACATCAGACCGCATGTGTGCGGGAACTCCATACCTGGTCGCAGCGGACGTCGAAGTAAGGGTCAAACTGCATTTCCAGCCCACGCAATACCTTGGAACGTGAGTGAGGCTCTTTGAAACGCTGAAGACCCCGACGGTATCACCTGTATATTCTACGGCATTCGACATCTAGACAGAACACGAGAAAAATGTAATCGAACGCGATCCACGGAATCCACCAGAAGGTATCCATAATGCATGCGGCAAGTCGACGAAACCAAAAGAGCAAGTTCTACGTAGCCCTTTGGCGATTCACTAGTCGTCATCTGCTAATTGCAATCATCATGCCAATATAGTTTGGACTAGTTTACTCGGAGTTTTATTTTATATTTTCCTTTAAAAGCTCACGGCTCTTTTCACGTATACTTCGACTGTACAACAACAAGGCTTGTCGGCGTAATGACACAGCTTCGATTTGGAAAGATCCTAAAAGTACGAAACGGAAATACTACAAAGTGTGTGAATATAAATAATAAGGAACATGCCAACACGGGTTGGTAACAGTCTTCGAAAAATTGATAGTCGTAACCGAGGGAAAATGAAATGTTTGTAAATAAATATTGGACTTATGAAACTGTTCAGAAGTTAAAGTGGATAGCCTGTCACACTGGCAATGCTTTTTGAATGATGAATGTCGAGAATAATCATTTATGAGCGACAAAACAATATCTAATTTGGCCATTTTATTGCTGATATCTTTCTCTACGTAAAAACTATATGGCAGCAATGTATAGACCAATTAATCTAATATTTCTTCTCCGTAATTTTCGTTTTCCGCTCTACTAGAAGAAGAAAGCATAGTTCTGAAATGTTCTAAAACTGTTTTAGAATCCTACACTCTCTGAACCACGCAGGTATTTATAGACCATGGCATCAACAGGTTTAATCGATAATGATATACATAGGTACTCGAAGTCAGGCAAAGGGATCCAACCGAATTGGCACCGTGTGTTGTAGCCATGTGTACTTTTGTATTAGCTAAACGAACTCCACATTGACTCTACCGGCTGAATAAAGTGAAGCGGTAAATATTGGAATTGATTGAACAGCTGACTGATGTTTTCACGAGATTCATACGTGAATATTAGAAGATGCTGCATTGACAGCTGGGAAAGATGGATTGTCACGGTGAATTAAAGTCGCAAACTGATTAGTATGTCAAATCGTCCGGGTATTCACACGTGTCCGATTTCCCGAGGAGCGGAGAAGATAAATGTGCGACCGTCCGATGACCGACTGCACAAGTCCCTGCTCTCCGTTAGTTTTAATTAAATAACTGTCTGACGGATAAACCTTTGCTGTAGGTGAATCGTGGTGTTAGGGATGTCCAGTGTCACCAGATCAATTCAAACGTCGGAGCCATTAATTTGTCGTACAGTACGGACACAAGGGGGAAGGCTGGACAAGGCGGATCAGGTCGTCATACCGGGTTTGCGAGTACCGCGAACCGCGTGTCGTTTGGCTGCGAGACGTAACTGCAAAGCCATAACCATTAGGTTCGATTGAGAATATGTCTAATCCTTAGGTATAAACGCATTGGTATTCGCCGAGTCGAATACTATTTTGTTGTACCTGATCGAGGCGGCATTCCTGAAGACAGGCACTGACCATTGCCACGGTAGTGGTAACAGTCATACCGTTACCAACTGTGTACGTGTACCTATAACGTATACGCGGGATAGGATGGGCATTCAAAGGTTACTCATGTGCCCGGGCATAAGTCAATGCAGAGTAAAGAAATAAAAGGAAATACCAAGAGGGAAAAATTAAATCTCCGTTGCAGGGTCATGGTGTAGCGAATTTCCCTTACATGCGTCATTGCGGCTGTAGTTCCAGTCTTGCGCAAGCCTGTGTGCGAGATAAAAATTTTCCGTATTAACAGAGCTATAAAACCGTTACTACGTATGCGAGTAAATTATGGAGCTGTGAACGTCTGGGCTAATCGTCACGGTGTCATAAAATTTATAAAAAATTTTAAATACACCTCCTATTCCCACCCACGCCAACTCAAAACTTGTTGTTCGTCGCCCCGGGTAGTTCACGCTTGTTTCATGTACGAAGGCATCGCTGTGCGGCAACGTGCATTAAGATATATATCGTCTGTCAACCTGGCGAAAAATACACGCGTGTGGCAAAGAAAATTGAAAGATGATAGTCTTGCACAGCTATCGGTTGATCCTGTACTTGGTGAACACAATGATTAACAACACCCCGGTGGATTTTATTCGTTTACTACCCAAGTCCAAGTTGGTGAACCGGTATATAATTCTATTCTTCAGCAATAGTAATTTATTGTGTACACGACTGCAAAACTTTAATTGAAAGTCTTTATTGAATTATTATAATATTGTGTTACAACCTTTCTTATTCTCGACGTTGCGAGGGCTGACAACATGATTCTGAATTAATTTTTGTACTCTAAAGATTCGATATTCAACGTTTGGGTTGTTTAACCCTTCTGCGCAGGCAGCCGGCTGTGAATCCTGGGGGACCGGAGGCGCTATCTCCGGGTGAGGTCCAAGGGGATCGGTGTGGGTCTGTGAAAATGCACTCTTCGAATGTCGCTAGACCCTGACTGCGTGTGTCGCGCCGCTTGCCTTTATTAGTGCAGCTCAAGCCCGTTTACGAGCACTTGAAAACGGGCGCTGAACCGTCAAAGGAGTAACGCGACACTGATTACTATTTCGCGAACCACCGCCGCCGCCACCACTATTATCGTACAGCTCTTTGCCAGCAACAGTTCGCCTTACGGTAGCCAAAACGAACTTCGTCTTTTCGCCAGAACCTAACGAAGACTTTCCTAAATGGCGCCAAACATCCACGCTGATTTTTCTCATCCCACGATTCTTAGAATATCAATGAATGTGACACTATGTATCAGAAAGAGGCGTGTTTAATCATTTATTTTACAATTAAAATCAAACTTTTGAACTCATTTATTCACTGGACATTTGAAATGTTCTAAAACAAGCCATGATTATAGATACTCAATTTTCGCGAGTGATTCAGCAAGTATACAGTGACATTTTTAGAGATCGATTGTGAAGGTAAAATGGTGCCAATTTGGTAATTAATCAGACTGAATCAGCAATTATTACCCTTTGGATATGACATGCTTCAATTAAATGTAAATTGTGAGAAAATTTCATTTTAAAGGTATTTGACACTTGTTGCCTGCACCGCAGTCAGTTTGGTGTTTGCGCTTTTCATTCGCAACTCGTGTTGTGAGCAACGCTGAGTTAGGAATGACGCAAAATGGAGTACTCCAGAAAGTAAAATTTAATCAAGCTTCGTACTAATATTAGCGATCGAAATTGCGTTCCTAGTATTGAAAATGCTAATATGTTCTACGCCCTCTGTGTGATCGTTCATAGAATTGGACTGTGGAGGAATTTATTGGTTTGGCAGGAGTTTGCTGACCATGTACCAAGCGCTTATTAGTTGAGGTTGTCGAGTAGTTCAGATACAAGCTGATGGGTATGTTCCGCCTGCTGGGGCAACACAACACCAACAAAACGACGTCGTTACTAGTTTTACAGTATTCGCGTCGTAAACTGAACTAGGAACTTATGTTCCAAATGCAATTTCCACCTGTTTAGTAACTACGTATTACCGCAATAACCTTCTGTAAAGCGATCAGCATCCCTCTTGAGAACAAACATCTCTGTATCCAAACACTAGGACGGTAGAAATTACGGCGTAGTTCACTGATTGCAGTGGAACAATCCATGATTCGTAGGTACACACAAAAAATACCGTAACCCACATTTAAGTGAACTGATGCATTTAGTAGAGATATTTTTAAGTCACTGAAAATTGTCGCCGACTCATACAAAATGTTTAATATAATTCAATATAATTTGGCTGTATAAATGTACTTGGCCTCTCAACGTGTAATACTCAGGCTAATTGAATAGACATTTATGAAACAATTTCTGAAGCTGAAGCAATGCGGGTCACGCCCTACGGCGTTTCTGTTACTTTGTATCGAAGTGACGCGGAGTTTTGGCAACTGGGTGGCTTTGATTCCCAATGTAAAGGTATTTTGAGATTAATATAGGGATATTCTGTATGCAATGAAGTATTCACGGTGAATTTTTTACGTATCATCAGACTTTGAATTGATTCCGCGTGCCGGGAAGCCTGGAAGCCAGTAAAATCACGTAGGTACATCCATAACTCTACACACTGCAGTTATTACGACTTATGCCATTGTGAAATCAAAGGCTATAACTCCCTGGACTACCGATGCTTGCATTTCTATGCATACAAAAAATAGCTACTTCCGATTATTCTTAATTATTTTCATCATCCCAAAACGTGAAGTTATAGAATTTAACCTTGATTAGTAATTAACTAAAAATAACGTAGGTGGTACAAGATACTGAATGCAATTTCTAATTATTGAATACCTCTTCAAGACAAGACGGACAATTATTTAACGTTACTGTATGCATAGGTATTTAAGGGGGTATTCTAGTGTAGAAATTTGAAAAAATCGATTTTTTTTTTTTTATATTTTCAAAGCTTAACCTTTCAAGAATGTGTCCTTAAAAGGACAAGTCAAAATTTCAATTATTTTCAGAGATATAGCTATTTTAGTGACACGTCTTCAATACTGGCGCGGCTGGAACGAATTTTACTCGAAACTTTAAACGCGTTTTTCTCAAAACTACATTTTTCAAAACGGTTGACATGATTTCTCAAGTTCTATTGAATCGATTTACTTGAAATTTGGTGAGAATCTTCTCAATACATGTCTCTATCGCACGAACTATTATTATAACGAAATAATAATTTTTACTATTTTTAAAAAATTCAGAAACGTCCAAAAAAGTCAAAAAAAAACGTATTATTTTTTCGGACAGCCGTAATTTGGCAAAAAAAAATTTTTTTTCGACTTTTTTTTAGTTAGTACGATAGCTGCATTTATGTAGATTAATAATCTTTTTTTTTTTTTTTCTGATTTTGAAAATGATTGCAATCGTGACAACATTGGCGCGCCATTTTTTTTGTACCCCCCACTTCAACAACTCATAGCACTTTCAATTTTGTATTTTTTGACTTGTTTTTTTTTTTTTGTAATCGTGAAATAATAATAAACGCCTGATAAAAAAATGGATCGTAAAAATATTTTTTGTTTTTTGTTTATAGCACTTCAAAAAACACCTCAAATTCATGCCTCTACACTAGAATACCCCCTTAAAATAAAAGAATTTTTTCATTAAATTAAAGATTCCAGTTCCTTCCAATAAATTACTAACTTTGAATGAAATGACATTTAACTGTTTTATAAGGTAATTTTGAACCAAATATTTCCAATTGCTTCAAAAAAAGTCCAATAGGTTCACAAACCAAAAACAGTTTGGATTGATTTGTACAGATTTTAAATAGCCGAAGTAGTACATTTTCTGGTTACATTGTGAAAAAATTGTTTTAGATTTGACGCCATTTTATCATTGTGAGTAGTCCCAAGTTGTCTACTCCGTTTGTGGTGTTAATAAACAGTGTCAAAAGCCTAATGTTGAACTGGTGTTTGCTATTAACACCGAATTAACACCAAGCTTTTGACACTTTGAAACCATTTTAATATCGCGTGTGATCCTAAGAAGTTCACTCCGTTTGTGGTGTTAATAAGCAATGTCAAAGGCTTGGTGTTTAACCGTTGTTTGCTATTAATACCGAATTAACACCAAGCTTTTGACACTGCTTATTAAAACCATAAATGGAGTTGACTTCTTGGGACTACGCGCGGTGTTACAATGGTTCGCTCTTAACACCGAATCCATTCATCCTAACTGATCTACATTGGCACTGAACTGAATTGCTGTGATCAGAATAGGAACACCTCTGAGGTATCAAATTAACACTTGGCTGCATATCTAGTGTCACCAATTGGTTCAGTTATGTACAACAGGGTGCACATGTGACGTGGGAACACCGAAATTAGTGGCTTTATTTGAAATTAAAAAATTCACCTTGATGTGATTTTAAAAGATTTTTTTATTTAATTTTCAATTGTTCAACACATTTTTGTCGCAGCGTGTCACAGTTAGAAACTTGCTGACGAGGAACCAAAGTAGATGGCTTTTAATGTTCCATAGATGACCACAGATAGTCGGTTCGAATTGTGAATAAAGGAAATGAGGCGCTTTGTCACGGTTATAATATCCTTGGGCCCTATCTGTTGCAGGAGAAATTAGTGTCAGTCGACGCCTGGTGGCTACCCGTGGTACTTGTTATAACTTGAATTTAGTGTTACAGAAATGAAAGAACACAAGCATGGAGTGAGCCTGTAACACTGAATTATGTCAGTCAAAAGTAATTAAGCCTATCCACTCTGTGCTGATGCGAAAGGAAACGTGTCGCGGTGAACAGACAGTGTAATAGAATAGTTTGTACTAAAATTTACACCAAAACCAACCATTTATCACTGACGGGTGTTAATTTGTAGTCTATGCTCATAACGGTGTTAGTAATTATTAATGAACACCGTTCTCTCCTATACCGCATCCAGAGTGTCGTTTTTGGTTTTCCTCGGTGTTAATTTGACACCCAAAAATTTGACTACGAATACCATTGTACTTTACACCATCAATTTTTTACAGTGTATAACTTATAAAAATTAGAAAATGGTTATGACTGCTCCACGACGTGTTTCTCAGTTTCTTTCGCAGTAATTCCATTGATTGTATGATATTGTGTTATGTTAAACATTTAGGGTACGTATATGTACAGAAAGATTAATCAATTCAAAGAAAATCAATTTGTTTAAATGCAATAAATTTTCATATTTCTATACAGTTGAACAAAATGTTGCATATTTTGAAATAAAATCTTGTTTGGCCTTCTTCATTCAATATAAATGCATTGGTTCATTGTTACCTCAAAACGACTCATCAACTATACACATCCTTCAAAGTATTAGTTTGGCGGGACGATCTACTTCATTCAGTCTAAAAAATGTTTCTAAGCTCGAAAAATACTCTAACAAAATATTTTTCGAAGGAAACTGCTTGTTTATTTTTTATTTTATTTTTTTGCATTTTGCCACATCAAATAAAACTTTGTTCACTTCCAATACATTTCTACTTAGAATTGAGCAAAGAGATTAGAAAAACAAAACGTTGGTATAAGACGAATAACTTTTTCTTCAAATGTAAGCATCAAACCTACCCGTTTGGATCAGCAGTCTTTATCTATTATCGATGAAAAATCCTCTTCTTCGTTGATAAAATTTTCAAATGCCGTAATTGAGTTGCATTGTTAGGTCGACGTCGAGATCATAATATTCACACGAAAGTATGCATAGATCTTCAGGTAATCACTAGATGGAGGCAAATTGTGTTTGCAGAGTTGGAACGAGCACGAGGACAGGAAAGAGGGCTACATGAAGGGATCCGGACTGATGCCACGCAGGACTTTCGGTACATGACTGTTAACGGAAACTTGGATGATTACGTAACCCGGGCAAGTCTCTACGCGTGGTAACCAAAAGAACGTTTCAGCTTCCCAAAAAAACTACATAGGCGATCTTCATTTCTCTGCGTTAGAAATTATTACGACCGACATTCGTGTGTCTCTTAGACTATATGATAAGAAAAGGAAAATATTTGTTGACGTGAAAACTGGGGAATTCATCGTTCATGACCGGTTTAAAGTTCTATGCGAAAAATTTCTACCCAAAGATTGGCGTCGAATTCAATTTTCCCTCAGACTTGAATTTGTTGCGTCCTTGGAGGCACGCTACTTATCCTCGTGTATACGTATCTACATCAGAACGCTGTTATTTCTTCACTAGGATTCACTGCCACGCGCTGTAAGTGTACTTTATTGGCTAAGCGAGTGATTTCACCATATGGTAATACATCATAACGACGTTATTACTGCGTGAGTAAGCAATTTCAATTCCCTAAACGAGTGTCTCCGGAAGAACAATTCACTCGCAAGCCGCAAGGTGGATACTATGGACTTTCATCGGAGGTATGAATGAAGAAGTTATTCCGTATATTCGCGTTTGTAAGACAAATACAGAAACTTGAGACAGATAGATGAAAGATCAAATTATTTTCATTATTTAATATTTCATTAATACTGTTAAAAGTTACCCTTTTACCTTGTATATTTCGAAGCTGTGACATGTATCCCTCGGAAGTTGCATGAAATTCACAATATCGCATGAGGCTCGCTCAGATATAGGAGTATAGATATAATTTTGGAGGTGGACTTAATCCCACTATAAATTGCGTTCAGTAGAAACGAAGTTTTGACGTATTCAAGTGATGAAACCTGATGAGCACTTGGGCTCATGACTGACTTTTCGCACGTGGTATGCTGTGTGTATTAACTTGGTAAAGTATCGTTTTCAGTCAGCCAAGCCAACTTCTGTTTGCTGAATCGATGCATTTCGAGTTTTGAATTCATGCAATCGATGCTTTGCTGTTTAGAACGCTTTCGTTTCCTACTTATGAATTTCGTGGAATTATGCAGATTCCAATAAACTTGCAGATAAGCTATCGGAATACTTGGTTAGCCACTATTACTGCGAAACAGAATTGTTTCAGCCTCAAAAGAGAGTACGTTTCAATACATGTACATATATCCAAGCTTTTAACGACTTATGTAAATTCTCTCCAGTCCTATCGGAGACCTAATATTTCAATACTGCACTGAAAGAAAGAGGTGGTCAAGAATGTCCTGAGTCCTCATTTGAGGTCAGGCGAAGTCATTAAAAATGTCATCCTGCAGCCATAAAAAAGGAAGTCAACCCACAAATCAACATTAAGACTTTACATAAACCTAAATGCACCATATTTTCCTCTCAATGTAAAAAAGTTACGATACTAATCATAATTTGTGACAAACACCTGGATTCACTTCCTTCACATCTTTGTATTTTAAAATTTTTGATATAATTTGAAAACATATTCAAATAAAAATCGAACAGTGCCACATTTTGTGTTTTGTTTTTCAAAATGCAATGGACTCAAGATCTTGAGCTACGAATGGAATTGGTTCTTACTTAAGAAATCAATTTAATCTGACAGATTTCTGTATATTCCCTTACACATAGCTCGCGCCTTTTCTTCTCAATCCACCTATGATTTTTTTCACATCATCTGAATATTTTGCAACGGAGAAATTGACCTAAAACTTTTTTATGACCAGTTGCGAATTTTACAAATTATCTTCGAACAATCATGAACAGAAGCCGCAATACATTTTTGGTGCCACCAGTATTTAACTAGGTTATTTATTAGTTTCGATATCGCTGCCATTTAATGCTACATAAGAATTTGCGAGTGTACATAAATATAGAAATTGGCATTAGCTGATGATGGTTCATGTAAATCGAGCCCATGTCCAGCATCAACGGCGAAACACCGCATTTCACCATTCCATAAACTTGTATGAATTTCGATTACCCACAAAAGTTTGAAATCTCAGAAAACTTGCGATCAGCTATTCGGATCAACCATATGTCACCACGTTAATTAGGATCGCTATAAAAAACAAAAGTGAAAAATAATCATTTGGTGAGATCGAAGCTTAAGGTCTTCGTTCTTTCCAGCAATTTCGCTATGGAACGACGAGGCGTGCCATGAAGGCTGGATGGTTGTAACATTAGGAACACATAAAAAAATGAACAATCCGAGGTGTTCTCTCGGCAGTACTGCAGGGTATACCCATGCCAGGAACGAAGATGCAAGAGTTTGTGATTTGTTGTACGGAATTGAATGGAGGAGCGCTGAATGGAGCCTTATAAAATTCTCGTGGCGGATACGTTTTGCGTCCCAGCGACACGTGAAACGAAGAATTTTCAACCCGGACCCTGCGGTGTGCCCAAGGGGAACATGATTCCTGAAACGTCAATAGACGGATCGATCGATCGATCGTTCGATCGATTGATTCAATTACCGGAGCATCGGTTCGTAACGGGACTCGGTTTTAGTTCCAAAAGAGTACCAAACTCGTCCAAACTCTCGGCTCCATCCCACCGAACGGAACTACAACTAAACTCGAGCTAGATGGGTTGGGTACATACAACTGTGGGATTCTTGCTTAACTCTTTTGCCCAGTATAGAAAAGGTCACTGCTCCTTCTCCATTAACTCAGTGGGAGCTAAAACTTAGGTAAACGCTCTTTGAGAATTCGGTAATACAGTAGTCCGCGCTATCTAGACGAAACGCTCTCGCGGCTATTGTATGCAGACCAACAGTGGCGGACGTACCCAACTTATTACGCAAGTTTTAAGTACTTTAATCTGAAATTAGCTCTCCTCCATCGTGGTCCAAGAATCGTAGAAGGTATGTTTGAACGCGCGTTTCCGCGTAACATATCGTGTTCAGTAACCAATCAATGAACAATAGAAACATTTTTCCTGGTCTATTGAAATGTACCTCGTTGATCAAAACATGAAAAGTAATGATAGGATAGTCGTGGGATTCCTTAATGTTTAAGCTCTCGAAAGACATAACGTTTTGTACATACATATCCGTGCTGAAAACGCAGAGATACTCGTTCCTGAACATAATTTTTATCTGAAAGACCACAGAATGAACGCCTTCCACACTATGCGAAGTTTCGAACAAAGTGCGCGTGTCAAGTATCATTTAATTAGAGAAGTGGAAAATATTAATTATAGCTCTAGAATGCGATCAAATGTTTGTATCAGTTATTCTTATTAGCATTATTCATCCATTAGTGTATTCACCGTCCGATCGATCTAGAATTTCCCACATAAGTATATACGCTTCCAGAATTTTTCTCTACAAGCAAGCACCAAACCAGTGTCAACTTCAGTCGTTCGCTATTCATTTTTAAACTGTACCGTATGGATTGGAGTAAAAACTTTTCCAAACTCATTCTACTTCTACGACTTCCATTCAACAAACAAAATGTGTCCACCACATACTTGGCGTAGTACGTAGAATGGCTTTAATACCTGCACTTCCGGCTAGAACTGACGTTAGTGGCCGAAAGAGCACCTACCAAAATAGTATATTATACAACTAGTGCGCAAAATAAGTGATTCTCGAGATCACCGGTGCGCACGTGTTGCGTGTACTATTTTTCCAAACAAGGTGTGCAGAGTTCGCTCTCAAGGGTAACACAATCCATGACGTTATAATAAACAATGAAGAAATGGAGTGAGGTCGGACGAAAAAGAAGGAGGGGGTAAAGCCCATTCGCCAAAAAGAACCCAAACCAAACGTTCTCATACTTATGATAGTCTTGATTGATTTTTACTTTCAAAGAATTTTTCTAATACAAAAACAATGAAGAAATATAATCTTATGTCTATTTCAATTTATCTCTATTCTTCTTATACAGTGATATTCGAAACAAAAATGCAAAATTCGATTCTTTACGACTTATGTGAAAAAATCACTGGCGATGCACTTATTCTTTCACGTTGGCTGTATCACCCATCACTTTTTCACATAATTCGTACAAAATCGGAACTTGCATTTTGTTTCGGATCGAAGATAGATAGCCGGAAGTAGGCACACATGAATACCACTGTACATAGGTACTGAGGAATAAAAATTTTCGTTTGAGGGTTGTTTTGATTTTAATATTCGATGTGAATCGTTTATATTTATTTTTTTTAAACACGTTGATGGTTTCAGTGGAATTATTAAATTGAAATGGATCATTGTGGTGTAAATTCACAGTATTTGATAGATGTATAGATTGATGAATATTTCCGTTTGAAAAACAATAGCGCAGCACAGCTATTTGTGACTCATATGTTGAAATTCTCCATAGCAATAGATAACAATATACGAATGACGCTATTGTACAGTTATAAAGATTTGAAAGATAACGATGACTCGCGCGGCGATATCACACGTAGGATCTACTTTGCGCACGCTTTTTCACCGTGTGGGTGCATGGAATTTTGCACACTCGAACCCGTGCGCAAAATCAAACTTTGCGCACGCTATTTGGAAACATAAATTTTACGGAGCAACAAAAAAGTGAGAAATATAACGAAACAGACCATTTACCCAATTGCATATCGAAGGCATGAGTGGCGAAATTACCGAACTATGATTAGTGGAAAAATTGGTTCAATTAAATAACCGCCTATTCAAGTAATTCTGGTGGTATACTATTTACGGTACATTTCCATCGGTGGTCAGCGTTCTAGACGTCGAAGATGAACGTTATGATTCCCAATTTAACGAGGGCGTTGCTGAGGAGCAATTTTATCAACGGACATTCTTTCAGGCACATAATAAATTACTGTAAATACTCACCTTGTACACGCAGCTCTTTCACGCGCTGCAAACAAGAGCTCTACATTCGGTGGGCTGCGTGATCTCTCGTGCATAAATAAGGCGCTTCTATATTTTCGTCTGGCTATTGCCTGGATAAATAATACGGTTTCGATATGGGTACGTCTGATATTCTCATACCCACATTTGGCCTTCTATTAAGACAACGGTGAAGGGAATTACATTACAAATACGTGTCTGTCGCTGGCCCCCCTCGAGTGATTCTCACAGGCTAACGGATTCATCCAAGCCCTTCGCACTGCGCGTATATGAGTTCTTGTTGAACGGAATTCAAAAAGATTTGAGTTTATACATGCATCGTACATGTGTACGTTTGTGTGCGCGTGCGCGCGCGCGTGTGTGTATAAATATAAAAAAGGAAAGGAAAAAGGATAGCCCTCGTTAAATCCGTTGGCAACCTTTTTCAATCGAGTTACAGTTATACATACTTAAATGATACGCGTCGGTTGTGAAATAGACGTGCATTAACTCGTGTTCTTAGAAATAATCTTCTACGGCGTGAATATGTCTACGTTCGGCCAATAAAAATCTTTCCACTTTCAATTTAAGACAATTTCTAATCGAGAGAGTTGTTTTCACGATGAGAAATCCAGGAAATGTTCGATTTCCACGATATTTAACCACCTTGTAGATGTTCAAAGCAGCGTGGAAGTCATTTCTCCTTCACCATGGTAACCAGAAAAAATGAAAAAGGCTTTACGGAGGTATTTCAGTTTTTCACACCAGCAGCAGCGGCGTACGAGATTAACGAAGCTTTTATTGTTAAAATTCATGATTATCAACGAAGGTTGAATTCCTCAGAGGTACCGAGTGAGTATTTAACAAAAGCCGACGTCAATCAACCCCCCTCTTAATTTACTAGTGTACAGATATTTTAATTAAGAGAGAGAAGACCTCGCTGCAGTTACGAAAGCAGCCTTCGAGGATGGGTGAAACCTGCCTCCCAATTCACGCGTGTCGTTTCTTTTCATTATTTCTGATTCTATGCTTTTTATTTGCCGTATTCAGTGCATTCGGAAATCATAGAAATGGGATTACAATCAGAATATTCGATTTGATGTATGCCTCTTTTCCTCGAGATTTTTTCCGTGTGTGCTGGCGATGGCCACTAAGCTAATAAAACAAAATCGATGCATCGATTGATCGAGTCCAAAAAACTGATCAAACATAACTGGATTATATCGGTAAATATTAATGGATGAATCGATTATTTCGTATTTTTTGAAACGGTGCATTTAAAACCAAAAATTCGTAAATTTCAATACGTAGCCTTAAGGGGGGAAAAGTTTTTTGATGATTTATAGTTTCATTCAAAATATATCTCAATTCCAGGTAAAAATATTCATTTATCTTTCAATAATTATATCAAATAGGTACTTGGTAAGTTAGACAATGATGATAATTGATAATTCAATCACATAAATTGATATTGTATTGCGTCGTTCATGGGAGTAAAAAACAAAACCGATTGTGATGAAAAATAATCGAGTTTGAAAAAAATTCGATTACACTCGGTTAATCGGGAAAAAATAATCGATTTAATCAAAAATCGATTACTTTTTGTCATTCTCAGTGCCATTGATCTCTGCAAATTTCTGCATTAAACGACAGTAGTTCATACATAAATTCTTTGCATAAAAACATTTCTTTTACGGACAAACTAATACTTTCGTTGAATTCATGGATTCTTAATTGCTTTTTGTAAATACGCCGATCGAATATATTGTTATTCCTCAAACAAATCGAAATGAAACTTGTGCGTGAAGCGACTTCTTCCACTTCTGTAGAAACTGTAGCAAGTTTTTCTGAATTTTAAAGAGGAGTCATTTTCACACGACCATGCCCAATTATCAGGAAGAAAAATATGAAAAGTGTGTCTGACTAGTTGGATTGAAAAGTAGAATGTTTTCTAATTTGATAGTTTTGGAAACATTACAACCGTTCTAGAGAAAAAATATTTTGATAGAATAAAAGTTGTCGTCTTATATTAGACCAAACTTTGATTTCCTTTTCATCGATTCACTCTTGATTTCCTCCTTTTGTCGATTAAAATCTTTCAGTTTTGAGACGAAATTGACGACAGAAATCTGGTGCTCGCTGTTCACGATGAGGTACAAACATGAAACCGTCTGTGTAAATTCGTCCGGTCCCGTGACTCTAGGCCTCTAGGTGTTTCTCCGCACTGAGGTCAAATTTTACGTCAATTACGTCGATTAATTGTGCTGTACAAAATTTACGAAAAGTAGGATCAGACCAATTTTTTCAAAACGTTCGTTTTTAAAACACGCAATATCCACACTGAGAGAAATTTTTAGTTCCGGTTACAGCTCAGTCTTTAACTATTTTAATTTTTTACCACAATCGAAAATATAGTTCTAGGTACAAAATGAAAATTAGTTCTGTAGATGTTACCAGTGTATACTAGTATAGTATCTGCTACTATTCTTTCCCATTACGATCACTGTTACTATATTTTCTTATAACTGTTACGAAAATTTAATGCTTGTGCAACAATAAATTGACGTTAAAGCCTTATTTAACTAAAAAAGTACAAATAAACCGAACAAACTGATTTTGCGTTGCAATTACCAAAAAAGCATCAATAATAGCGCAAAATGGTTGCGTGTACCTCGTTTTTCATAATTCCAACAATATTCCAACAGTTTTTTTTTTAACGATACCGGTTTCACTCAATGTTTCCAGTTATTATAACAAATGAAATTTTTCTCAGGGCAATTTTGTTATTTTATTATACAGTAAGCAGTAGACGAAACCCTTGTTTTTAAAAAATAATGTGCATGGAATACCACGGCCATGCTGAAAAGTTGCGCAAGATCATCAAGTTTTCATGAAAATTCAAATTTTCTACAGGTATTTATACTAAATTATTTCCATATGGAAATTACTATCCAAATAATTCACCTGACTTTGTGGAATGTTAGTGAGATATGTTTCAATGTATAGCTTTGAAATAATTTAACAATTCCCTTTGATGATAGACTTTCAGCAAAATTTTCTAATACTGTTTAATCAAGTTCGTTAAAACGTAACTCCACTCAACTCGAATCAATCGTGATAAAAGTTCAAGTTATTTATCATTATTGCACATCAAAATTAATTTGCATGTAATTTATTGCAGGTAGAATTATCCAAAGTAAACGTTGAACTGTAATCGATTGATATTATTTATCAACACGTATTTCCAAATCATTGATTAATGTAAATGAAGGTGTGACTATTCATTTAGTGAACTTTGTCGGTATCGAAATAGCTTAAGAGAACGTTATAAAACCGGGTAGTCTGATAAAAAGTCAGATACGGATGACGTAAGATAAATTTGTAATCAAACCAATAACAAACTAAGAAAGCATAATACCGAGTTTCGAGTCATCGAAATTCATATTGACGACAAGCGAACAAAAGTGAATTGTCGACACATGTTGAATTCATACCTTTACGTATACAACAATAAGTTTTCGGGTTTTACCCATTAAATATCGAGTAAATTTCACAACATTTTGAGTCAACAGAATTACAAATGATATTATTCGAAGAATACGTTTTGTGCGTTTCAATAACTGTAATTTTCAGTTAATGCAAAAAGCTTTTGCAGCAACAAATTTCATTACCTGCTTCAACCATTGAACTCTTGACTGAACAAAATATGAATTAGAACAAGTTTGATTTGTTTTGATACAGCAGATTCATAGTTTTAAAACAAAACGATCGAGGAACGTTCAATCAAAGTTTTAGTCATTTCAATCGCACATTTTCTTGATACAAAATTCACATTCTCGCAAGAAACTCAAGCCGTGTTATCTCGAATAAATTGACAGTCAGCGTAATCATTCAAACGCTTCATTGTATTCCATATTGAGTTGTCACAAGTATTTCATCCGACAAAAGTATCGTGTCGAGTTAAGTGCGCATCGCGTTCGCCGCATTTGACTACAGCGTTTAGTTTAACCAAACGAATATCATTCGATTCAAATGATCCTTTTTCTTCGCGCACGCAACATCTGCGTAATAAGAGGAGGTCTGAGAGACGTGGAGAAAAAGAGATAAAAAAAAATTTAATCCGCATCTCTCAAGTAAACAGCATGTACGAGAAGCAACGCGGGGGGAAAGATAATGTTTTGAGAAATCCGGTCATAAAAAAATTACCCCGAAGGGCAGAGTCCTTCCGAGATTTCGCGTACTTTTTAAGACGCCAACGACGTCTGAAGCGGGTGTCAGAGATCCGGTGAAGATCGAAGCGGGGTTACACAGCGCTCTGGGAGGCTGATACCGATGCCGTAGTTTCGCTGCTGGTGAAACGGCCTCGGAGGAGTCGTTAAACTTGCATAAATCAAGTGAATTATTTCGCCGAAAAGAATGGCGTCGGAGATCTGTAGGGTCTGTTGCACGCCGACATTTCGAGATATTAGTCTTTGAAACCTTGCCGGCGAAACATGTTCTTCTTTTTTTTTTTTGGTTTTATCCCCTTTCCCTGTTTTTTGATTTTTCCTTTTTTTTTCAACTTCTTACGATTCTAGTCATTTATATCTTCCCTTTGCCAAACCGCCAGCCGAATACGCCGAGTGAGGAAGTGAAACACCGATAGACAGAGGTTAACGAGGGCAGGGACAGTGATTCCATTATTTATCTTTTCAACTATTCCCGGTATTAGTCGGAAGTCTTAGTCGATAAGGCCACAAGGAAGTATGCGTATAAGATGGATATAATTAATTGGTAAAAAATAATAGCTATACTGAAATTACACCAAAGCATTTACGGTAAAAAGTTTGGTTTCGCGAAACAAGCTTTAGTATTTGCATTAGGAGTACGTTGATAAAAAAAATGCAATAGTACGCTCAAAAAATTTTTTTTGGATGCGTTTGGATCAAAAAGATTTCATTCGAATACGAACCTTGCAGATAATTCACTTGTTGCGGCCAAAAAAATGTTGTTTGTTCCGATTAAAATTTATTTCAACAAGCAAATTTTCTAATCACATAGTACTCAAACAAATCTCTTCTCGAGTGCAATGTATTTCTATTTTCAGACCAAAATGCAGTATAAATTCAACAGAGCTGGTCATTCCATCGCATTGACTGTACTCAACCACTATTGCGTAATATGACACAACGCTATGCTGATTTCAAACAGTGTTGAACGAAATTGTAAATAGTCGATGATAAATATAGGTGATAGGTGGAAATAAAATATAAATTAAAATGGTATTTTGTAATTAGAAATAGAAAAAATACAAACTGTATTTGTATTTTGTAATTAAACGTGGGCATGTATTCCTATATACAGCAAAGTGCACTTTTTTATATCAATAGATATTTGCGGATAGCAAATATGCTGATGAGCAGTGAATATCTTTAAGTAGAATACTAATTCAATCTAACTTTTATTTCGTTTCGTCCTAATTACGAATTCCTCATGTGATTCGTATTTCAGTCCGTCTTAATTACAAAACACAGATGTAATTTGTGTTTTATTCCTTCCATGAAAAATATGAATGTGATTCGTATTTTATTCTGTCCTGATTGCTACATACAAATTAACCTTCACTTTTTCTGTTCTGATAACAAAATACAAATGTAATTTGTAATTTGTTTCTTTTTACAGAATATAACTGCAATTTGTACCTTTTATTTTATAATTACAAATTACAAACGCAATTTTTCATTCATTTTCGTTCTAATTACAGATTACACGTACAATTTGTAATTAAAACTGATTTCCAACCATCCTCTTTTTTTACGGAATGCATGTTTTTCGTGCAGTGTATTTCTTCAATTTGAAAATTCCTAGAAGTTCAAGATTCTGCAATAAAAATTGTCGATTACGCCCGAAGTGAACCTTCATAACATGCTAATTGTAATGGGTAAATTTTTACCGTCATACAAGAATGCGTAAATTTGCCCGAATTACTTCCTACCAGAGTGATGCGGAGCTTTTCTTTTCACGGGCGAGTTTCTCGTCGAGAATCGAACGTTTGTGGCAATTTCGCGATGCTGTAGGTGTTATTTATTTAAGTGGCCGTCCATTATCCAGGGCGCATTTTGGTTCTTACCATTTGCCGTACCCGCCTGCCTGCCTGCTTGCCTGCTTGCTTACTTGCTTGTCTGCCGTTTGTTCCTCCGTTCCTCCGTTCGATTGACGATTTATGCCGGACGAGCTAAACGGCGCTCTCTGCGGAACTCGCGGTCTCGCCGTCATTTGACTCGCAAATTTAATGCCCCCTTGTTATCGTTTCAAAATTTACGAGCAAATTCTTTCCCCCTCCGCACAAGCCGATTAGCAAGTGTTAAACTCGTTCATGTAACGCTGCGCGGGAGGCTTGATGCTGATTTTTTTTTTTTTTTTTTTTTTTTACTCTAAAAACTCAAGTCTATCAATAAAACCCGATGCACAGAGATCCTTGATCAGTCTGAACTTTCAATGATGTCAGGTTGAAACGAATTTTCACTGAATTCATTACGAGTTGTTTTTCTTGATGCGAAGTCATCGAGAATTCGAGATAATTATTTCTTCGTTTTAATCCAACCTTGTATCGTCAAATATCGTCTGAGATTCTTCACGATTTTCTTCAGAGTGTTTACGAAAGACTTTGATAAAGCATATAGCACTGAATTGATTTTATACAACAATATTTGGTCAAATACACCAAATACAGGTTTCACTTGGTAACACAAATTATTTTTCTCACCAATTTTTTGCTGGATCAAACAACATTTCATTTGCCACATTCAATCACCATATTTGGTGACTTCAACGAATCCTTTCGCTACGTTTACAGTAACTTTGCTATGGTTTTTTTTTTCAAAAAAAAAAAAAAAAAACACACAACGTCATCAATTTCAAATTTCATTTAATTTTCTAATCTGAGAATATGGTTGACCTTTTTTCAATGACGACAATTTACGTAACAATTATTAAAGCTAGTGGTTAAATAAATTCGTTGATTTCAACTGGTTTTATACTGAAATCAATATTCGAAAACTGTATAAAGTGATCTACGATTCAGACCTGAAAGCAACAAAAATAAAAATAAAAAAATAAGAAACAGGTAAATATTTGAAATTCAAGTCTAAATGAACAGAGAATATTTCAATACTCGGATTGAATAATAAAACGATACCTATTCCGAACTTTATCCAATTTCCCGACGTTATATCGTGAAAAAAACAAAAATGTTCGAACACTCCGGTGTTAAAGTATAGAGGCAATGATTTGCCTAATAAATAAACTCCAATCAAGGATCGGGTAAACATAATTACAGGCATTTGAAAGAAGTATGACATGACGGACGTCAGGAGGTCAGGGAACAGATGAAGGAGCTTCTTTGCCTAGCAGGAAGAAACGTCCTTGCCTAAGGCAATCTATTTATAGGTGATGATAGCCTAGGCAGATTCTTTTTTCCAGGCTCAGCTAGCTCACAGTGGGTGACCACCACTAAGCCGATCATGCAGATTGTGTGAATCATCTTGTTTGGCATAACTCAGCCGCCGCCGCCGCCGCGGCGTTTTAATCTCCGGTATACATGTATAATAATATAATGGGTCCGTCGGTTGTTCGAGATCGCGACACGTGTCTCATGGAATTTCAATTCGGCAACAAAGTTGAAGCTCTTATATATTTTATTCTAGGGCAATGCGTTTATCCGTTAAATTTTATCACGAAAATGAATGCTTCGATTTTAAGGCCAAATACAAAGCGGCTTTGTCACATAGACAAATCAAATTTATATACGATGGATTTAGTTGTGCAAAGATGTTACGAATGAAACCGAAATTGTATCTTTGTTACTTATACGGCGGTAAAGGCGAATGAAAATTCCTTCTTTGACATAAAAAATGCAAAAAAAAAAAAAAAAAAAACCACGTTCAATAGAAGTCTGGTACGTAATTTAATTATATTACACTTTTCTGATACATTGCGCGAATATTCTCGTGCAAGAAGATTCTTCAGAAGTGATTACCGGCTGTTGGACCTGCCATGTGGAGAAATTAGGGCGGTGGTGTTGCACTTTGTAAGAAAGGCATGTGCAGTTGTTGCAAAACGAATATTGAACCTTGAAACTTGATACGACGACGGAGACGAGAAGCTTCAGGGGATTTGATCCTCAAAGTTAATTTGCATACTGTTTATTATATTTTCATGGCGTCTTTCATCCCGTGATTTTACGGGCTCAACTGAATATTTTTCTCATCAATATTCAGCACGTGAAGCGTCAAGAAACGGTGCGCTGCAGGGATCAGCTTTAAGAGAATTGCCAAATTACCCCTAAATCACCCCCTTGATGATGTTTTTAAAAACGACGAGATAAATTTGAAATCTCTTTGAAGAAAAGCGTTCTGCATACACAGTTTAGGTTAAAAATTTCCTTTGCTGGACGAATTACAGGTTTATTTTTCTAAAATATTGTCAATCTCGATGGAAAAGTAAAATAAAAATAAAAAAAAAAAGAAAATACTTGCGAGGTCTGCCTTCTTTGACGAAGAACTTGTGTTAAATTAAATCACCGAGAGAAATTTTTTAATTCAACTATATACAGTAGCGCACAAAAGTATTTTGATAACATGAAATTCGTAATTACTTTGATCAATCCTTTTTCTTTCTTTTCTTTATTTTTACTTTATTTTCGAGCAATCGAGAGTTAATTTTTAACAATTATGTAGAACATCGAATTTCTTTCAACAAATAATAGTATCGATTTTTGTAGTTTTTACTTGCATATAACTAACTCAATTATTATTTTTGTCAAAATACTTTTGAGCGCTACTGTATGTCCTAAAATATTTTCATTCTTCACCAAAACCAAAAAATGTAGTTCTGGGTTATAAGAAACGAAAATTAGATAAAAACTGTAACCGGAAAATGCAGTATGTGTTACTATTACTACTGATTATTTAACCGTACAATATTTTTTGAAACTACTGCGATAATTTGATATTTGTACAACGATAAATTCGTGTTAAGGCCCAATTTAAATAAGGATTCGTAGTAAACTGAACAATTGAACCCAATGTTGCAATAACCGTCAAATGTAGTATTGAAAGTTGTTATTACACTCATGCAACATTTCCTTGTGATTCCAAAAATATTCAAACCGTTATTGCAACGATACCTATTTCGCTCGTATTTTCTAATAACTATCCAACAAATGAAACGTTTCGCAGTATTATTCTGTGAATAGCCAAACCTGGGATAACTTCGTAAAAAAATACTGCAGCCAAGGCACACAACGTCAAGAAAGCGAGGCAGCCGATGCCGAATCATCAGGAATCATTATAAAAGCAAGTAAATAGAATGTCAATTAAGAGTTATAACTAATCAACCGAGTCGTAAATAACGCGAGGTTATAATTGGTGTGAAATTATATATAGTGATCAGAAGCGGGGATTGATTACATTACAGCTACAGCTTATACGTTGACGGACGTCACGATGGAATGTAGCCAGATACTGACCGCAGTCAAGCAGCAAGCAGGTTCACGGATTATCATGTACGTATGGAAATGCGAACTGGTAGGATTTAATGAAATTAGTAAGTATGAGTGTGTATGTTAGGCAGGTAAGTACGCGTCATTTTCCGCAATTCGTGTATAAATTGCGAAAGTTAAACAACTGACGTCCCGATGAAGGTAATCAGTCAGCCATGGTTCCTCAATGTGAGGGAAAGGTATTCTGATTGGAAGCCAATTCCAGGTTGAACCGGACAAATTCTGAGATTTTTACTTACGACTCTTATTGCAAATTTGCGCTTGGCCCAAGAAGACCGAGCTTACTTCCTTGATGCACAGTATACTATTTTTACGCAAAGCATACATGCAGAAGACACCAGATTTCGTTATTCGATTGAAAATTTTTGGTTTTATAAATGCGCTTTCGTTCATTGCTACTCGATTAATGGGACAGGGGATATTGATTATTAAGTTGAAAGTCGTTTCTGTAATTGACGAAAAAAAATATTTCAGACGAACTAAGAAATATGTGTATTCACTTTTTACGCATAACTTGCGTTAAAAAGGTTTCGATGGGTTTAAAAAATTTGTGGTCAATTATTGTCAGGTTTGACGTGGAATTGCCCATTATACACACGATCGACCGACTACGCCGAGTTAATAATTATAGGGTATTGTGAATTTGATGCAATGATGATCACAATCATCTGGTTACGTTAAACCTGCTCACCCGGAAAAAAATAACCAACCTGATCCTTCCCAAAACAGCGAAAACAAGAACTTTGTCGACTTGCATGGTAATTAAATTTCAGGGTGACCCAACTAACAATTTGCAATTTCAAGGATCATACTCGGAATTCAAAATCCCGAAGATAATATGGTGAATAGAATCCAAAAAGGTAAAATCTACAATTAATTCCATCGCATATTGTGATTCAGAAAAATTGATTGATTTTCCATTGTGTTCAGAACAAATTGCTTTATAGGTGTAATATTGAATGAAATTATAATTGCTACGCTTTTTGAACATATGAGACTCCGTCTATAAAATTTTTATTACTCAGATAACATTCGAAATCATGATTGGCTCAAAATAAAAATATTACGGTAAAGATATTTCCATGAGTTCCATGTTTCACAGGCTTTTAATTGCATTTGTTGTAAAAGCAACAGTCACTAATCTCTGCAAATAAACATGAAGAATAAAAAATAGTCTCGGCATAAAACACGTAGAAGGTATACAAAAAAAAAAAAGGAATGTGTGTATTTTAAAATGCAAATTTCAACTATACTGCGTAAAGGTTTAGAGTTGAGATAAATAATGTGCCCTGAGAAACATCTTCCATCACTTATTCAATGGCGATTTGAAGGGCGGGCTGGTAAAAGTATCCAAGCTAGTTATAAGAACAACCCTAGTGCATATGCCTTGCAAAGCTTGACGAGTATTGTATTATATTACGAGCTCAGAAGGTTTGATTGTTAAAAAAACTTGAGTAAATTCAATAGCGTCAAACTCTACACATCTCGAAAAGACATCACACGAATCGGCTGATTAAGTGGAAATAGGAGCCTTTTGAAAAAAATTAACACCTACAAAATTGATAAAAACATGTTTTTGGCCAAAACAATTCAAATATCTCTACGGGACTTGGAAAATTTCTAAATAATAGGTAAGGAAAATAGGTAAAATTTAACCAAAACAGTTGTTTAGTTGGAAGCTATTAGCTAAGCCCGATATAAGTTTAGACCTGATATCTATTTTTTTCATAAAAGTAGAAGTCTTACTGAGAAGAATGCCGCTGGGCAGGAGTCTTTAAGTTACATAGAAGCTGAGATACAAATATTTGAAAATTAGTGAAAAATCGACTTTTTTAAAAATTCAAAAAATTCTCCAGCGGCCGGATTTGCACATATCGGGCTGAAATTTTCAGGATCGTCTCCCTTTTAGGTGTACTTTCGAGGAAAAAATCAGCATCAAAATCGCCGACCCTAGTGCGCACATTTTCGTCGAGAATTAATGGATCTGCCCTTAAGTGAGACTTAGTAAGCATTTCATTGATTATTTCTTTGTTTCAAGCAACTTTTTGACCTGACTATACGAGTATATCCTAATCATTCTCAATCGCCGATCAATTGACTTGAATTTTTAGTCTCCACTGGCGTGAATGATTTAAGAAGAAATTAAGCTTCATTGTATATTCAAAAAAAAGTATTGCACGCATTTCTGATACAGGACAATTTGAGAAAACTGTACAATATTCCTACAACACAAAATTGCAAGATGTTTTTTGACAGTCCGTGGAAAAATCTGGCAGAGCGAATGTATGAGCCAAAAAAAAAAAAAAACGAGGCAATTCGCAGAGAACCAGCACAGAACCTCTTCTGTATCCTGAAAATTAATTCCATTTGGATTAGTTGTATACACGTCTATAAGTCATAAGAATTCGTCATCAGCTGGAATTCAGTTTCAAATCGTTTGATCCTACGTTAAAAATCTCCATACGCATATACGTGTTTATGTACTTGCGGCGTAAGGTTTAATTAACATAAAAATAAAATAAAAAATCAATCCTAATTTCGGCCGACTGCAGTAATGGGGTTGTATTATACGAGTGAATTCCTTGTCGACTGATCAAACGTTGGTACATACAAGTTCAAACAGTCTTCACGAATCGCTCGTGAGGTTATCTCCAAATTGATTGCCTACGGCGCGGAACCACACATTCGGAATTTGAACTCCATGCGAAGAGGTCAGATACGTGACAGAGTGGAAGCTGGCAAGAAGCGCCGAACGGTGAAGAGAACTTGAACGTGTACGCGTGATTTTCTTTAACCGGAACTGCTGAAAAATCTACATCTGAGAATCCGCAGTGAGTAGGCATTAAATCCTGCAGGTGGCTGTTTATCAATCCTGAAATTTTTCTAACCGTTGTACAGCCTCCCAGAAGACACGGACACTCAGCGTATATGATGTCATGGATTATTTCTGTTTTTAAAAAATCCTCATCGATCCGCCTTCAGGCGGTCGGTCACGCGCTATCCCAATGCTGTCATCGATAACCGCGTCGATTAGGCGCTCATATTGTGCGGATCAGGGTGCAAATATTAGTAGTATTGACAAATTCCTGTAGAAAAACTTCATGACTTTTTAATATTTTCATTCAAAGTAAAATTTGAACGAGTTCCAAGGGAAAAAGGAAAAATGCGAGAATCGTCATTAGCTGGAAGACAAATGCAGGAATTTTTTGACGGATTCTCGACGAAGGAAAGAGAGAAATTTTTTTAAAAAATCATTGGTGCGCGTATTCCGCGACAATCTCTTGAAACTTGAAAATCAACTGCGCATGCGCGAGTTTTATCGGCTGTTCGTGCAGGCTGGCCATCCCGATTTTTCAGCTGTCAAACTGTTTCTGGTGGCGATGGTAGTTGATACGAATTTTCGAGGTTAGAATCTCAAATAATTGAGGCACTGACTCGGAAAGGTTTAGGAACCATTTGTTATTGGGTCGGAAAGTTGATTCTTCAAAGAACGGTCGGAATTTAATGCTCATGCTCTTCGATAATTCAAACGTACACATTTTGCGTACGTTGGCCCGCCTGCAGCGCAGACAAAAATATCGCTGCGGGAAGATTTCGCCGACCAATGAGATTTAATTATTTGGCGCATGCGCAGTTAATTTTCAAGTTTCGTGAGATTGTCCCGGTACAGTGTTAGACGAAAGAATATTTCGACAGTTACAGTGATATTCAGTACAAAGCGGAAGTGATGCTAATTGGATTCGACAGGTTATTAATTACGTTGGACATTCATTCATTCATGATAACTCCTATACATTACCTCTACCTGCCTACTTTTTTCTGTCGGCAGCTTTTACCGGTTAGACATCACACTACCTGAGGTAACGGCACGGCGTTTGCCGAGGAGCTGCATACTTAGACATACCTTTCGCGATGCCGACGAGAAATCATGATCGTGGTGAAAGGAGTAATCTAGATTTCAATTCATATTACTCCTATTGCTCGCCGTGTCATCGACGCGATTCACGGATAAGGTCAAAGCAAATGAAGACTGCTCATAGATACGCATCGTCAGAGAGGCTTCGTATTACCTGCACACTATCATCCCCATCGTTCACTGACTAATGCCTTTGAACTCCCAATTAGCCCTAATCTTGTAGTTCTCCACACCGATGATATCTTCTCTCAATTGATATTTCTCTTCAGAACATTTTTTTGAACAGGCATGAATCGGGTTTTCAGTTTTTCTTTTTTTTAATTTGGATAAGGTTTGGAAAGAATTGATTCTCTTACTTACCGAGTAGATTCACCATTCATGTAAATTGTTTCAGCAATGGTGAGTGCAGCTATTGAGAAAGTCGTCGGAAAAGTACTCTTCAATTGTACAACAATATTTTCAAAAGTTTGTTAATTTTGTCGAAAACTCAATAACAATGTGTTAATTAGCAAGCTATAATTTCAACGAGTACTGTAAATCCGTGAAATAAATGAAAAAATTTTCCAAAGATTATCGACAAATCTGGAAAAAAGTGTTGGGAGTACATTTTGTAGGATATAATAATAATTGTAATTTTATTGAAATAATGTAAACACTAAAAAATGTGAACAATAAATAACATTTCATCCGAAGAACATTACAGCTAACATTAAGTGCCAAGTCAGCAAGTTAGCAGAAAAACCAATTCAGAGTTATTCGTAGAAATCTGCGGCAAGACGCACAATCGGGGCGAGGACCTCACGAGAAGCTGAGCAGAGTTTGCTTTTCTAAAAGATACGTCGCGTCAGGGCGGGGTCATCGCTTCTTAACGTCAATTCCAGTTAAAGGAGGGTCCAGCTTAATCACAAATATTTGTAAAGCGAATTTCGACGCAGCAAGCTACTGGCGTGGAAGATATCACGTCGGGCAGTAACACAAAATGGAATAATAAGGACTGTTCGGCAGTCGGAGAGCACGGCTGGAGTTTCTGAGGACGATTCAGGCAAGCATATATGTCCCGTGCCCCGAAACTTTGTTAGAAAATTGATGCCGCCTGCTTAAAATTGACTCGCTTGATTTTCGAAGTGAGTGGAAGAAAAAAATTCAAGTACGTAGGCTGATCTATTAACTGTCGTTCAATTTTTAAAGATCCCAAATTAAATCTGGCAGCAATTCTCATATACTACGGTGTGCGGTAAGATATAAAAATCATGTCATTTTCAGGTCTTAAGGCCATACCGCTTACGAGAAACACACGTTCGTCAATTCTATCACGTTTTCGAATTGAAATTTTGCCTCCGAATTTTTAGCACTTTACTGTATGTAGCCGGAATAAAAATTCTATGGCGTAATATATTTTTTGTAAGAAAAAGTCCGATCTTTCCGAATGTCAATTCATACTTTTTTATACAAACAAATGAAAACAATTTATTTTCTGGTCTATTGCATGTACGGGACTGAAAATATCGAAAACATTTTCTTTGGCGGTTCCTGAAAATCTACCTTAAAATGGATTTCATATTCGGAATGATTACTTGTTTTGTTTATGCAAAAGATATATCAGGTATTGTTTTTTTTTTCTTTTCTTTTTTTATGACAGGAACTACTGAAATGTCCAAGTCAAAGGTTCGATTCGAAAACGTGATAAAATTGATCAACGTGTTTTTCTTCTAAAATGCTCAAAATTAGGGGTTTTTGACCCTAATTGGTCACACTTCAGTAAAATCGCATAACGGTCATACAGGGTGAAATTCACCCTAGGTTTAAAAAAGTGACATCCTGCCTGAATACTGAGTTATAAAACGCTACAAGGATATCTAAGTATTGTTTAAGGATCGCACAAAAACATCTAAACATTGTAAAACGTCGGTAAAGTTAAGGTACTAAGAGACTCTACGAGGATTTTGAAGAATGTTTCGGGTGATATTTACCCGAAGTGACCAATTGGGATTAATATCTTGCTATTAGTACATATTTCAACAAGTCAAATATTATAAGATCAGATGGAAAATTTTACCCTAAAATGCTGGCTATAAGTTGGTGGATCAGACCATATACGAGTATGTATACGGCATTTTCCACACCAAATCAACCGACATCGGGCCCCCAACCATTTAGTACTGGATTCGTATTTTTGTATTTCAGTTTTCTTTCTCAAAAAATCCTTAAGAGTGCTGGATAATTTTCTATTTTCCAACGACCTTTTAGCTTAAATTAAAACTTTCCAATGCATTATTCTGCAAAAATTCTTAACCATTTACGGATTTGGAAGAAGATTTTTTGAAAACAATTTCTTTAATAAAATCTACTTTTTATGCATTGTTTTATGACTTTCAAATAATATTTTCATTATTCGAGGTGTAAAATTTTAATATCAATTTCATGATAGTACCACGATAACAGGAATTTTAAACTTGGTTTTTTGTATTTTTGTAGATGAAATTTAAATAGATCTCACCATCGTACTATACGTGACAAATTTAGAATAAAACTGGAAGCAATTAAGAAATTCCACTACCGAGAAAGTCAGCAGATTCTTATTTAAGTCACCAGATTTTTCCTGAATTGGAACGAAAGTATACGGAAATTTTTATTTATCTGGAAAGAATATCTGTCAAAGTGTCTGGATGATTCTTGGAGAAGGACAAATCATGTGATAAAATATTGAAGAAATCCGCATGGTTAGAGATACAGCATATATAAGGCTTGGAGAATGGACGACGGGACCAACGATCAAGCAGACATCGTGGAAGCGCGGCACAGTTCACTTATTGTAGTCTAGAGTCTCGCGAGACAAATTTCAGGGCGATTCGAATTATCCATACATGTATGAGATAAATGTTGTTAGAGGCCGCTGGTTGTGGCTTTCAACCGAAGAACTGTCCATTGGCTAACAAGCTTCTCATTCAAAGCAAGAAAATTTTGTGGAGGAGGATAACGGAGAACGTAGCCACCGCAAGACGCTTACATCTGGCTGACCTGGTTGATGAGCAGCAATGAATTCCTTCTTTCTTCAACCGAAATTCCTACAACGGTTGCATTCCCGTTCCTAAAAACCAATCAAATGATTTATCAAACAATCATAGAAATATAAATTTCGAAGCCACGAGCGTTTCTCATCATTGGTGATAGCTATCGACAGATTTCGTTAAGATTCAACTTCGCGCGAAGCAGATCAGTCGATGGATCGGCCAATGAGATGTCATTGTTCCCTTTTTTTCAACGAAAGGCATGATTTATCTAAATATTTTTTTTCCTGGTTTGCTTGATGAACGTTGAGTTTGCTTTGAGTTACAATGATCCTTCAACCGCAAGCATAAATGGTGTCATTAAATATTACAACGTGCTTAAAATTGCTAATTAACAGAAATTAAATCAACAAGGTATGTTGGTTAATTTGTTTTGAAGATTTGCTGTCTTCACGACATTAGAAGAATATAAAAAAGGTTGAATTTGAGCCAGCTATTGAATACATTGTATTTATGAAGGTCTGATGCGTGTAAAGTTTTTATTGCGAGTCAATTTTTGGGAGCATACATGCGGAGAGAAAAACTTAGGTCAGACAGGCATACCTATTTCAAATTGATCCAGCCGTACTGTATGGTTGCTGTGGCAACTAGCATGCCACATTAATACTGCACTGCACATATGAATATGGTTATTCGCATATAGAGTGAATTCCTAACGACTGCACGTTCTCTTGTCTGCTAAAATTTAACGTGCCGGAGTTACAATGAGAGAATGGCTGTTTGCCAGGGTGACCTACCGTCATAAATTTAGGCTACAGTTCATTGTGATACATGTAATCTCAAAATTTTGACAGTTGTCAGTGTTGAGCAGAACTGTCAGCAACAACTTTCAAAATTTTTGAGGTTATGCTTATGACAGTTGGCTTCCCTGGCAAATAGCTGCTCTCGGATTGAAGCGCGTGCACGTTACGCGCATTAAGTTTTAATAGACGCCGGATCATACAGTTGTTCAGAATTCGCTCTGTATAGCTGAATGTGGCGACCGGTATCGCAGATTCAAGTTATACAGACGATGCTCTTCAGATGACACTTGTGCCATACGTTTAACCAACACGGTACAGCTGTCATACCCATACTCTGGTAAAAGGTTACGTATCACGTTGGCATGTGATGCAGATGGATGTTATTGGTACGCACATTAACGCTGATATCTCACGTGTGACAAATATCGATACTTACAAATCCAATGCATCATATATCACATTAGCTGTATAGGCTCATAAGAATGAAAAAAAATGAGCGATATACTTTATGTGCTCTTGCTCCACAGACTATGTGCTATAAACTCTGTTCTCTGTACCGATACGCGGGACCGCAGGCTGCGGTGACAATCACATGTTTGTTTCACTTAAGCCAAGGTTCGGCAGGCTGCGTTCACTAAATCAACTTGTTAATGTGACAAACAATATGACTTTGGCAGGCATCAAATTTTTTTCCATGGACAATATTTTCCTAATTATAGTAGTATTCGTGTCCGTCAGATAGATACCTTGTTTCTCGGTGTAGAAATAATTGTTGAAATTAAAATGTGTGAGGAAAAGAGTCTCAGCTCATGTAGTAGTCCAGTAATATTTATACGCTGCTTCATAGTTTGAAGCCAGAATTCAATGCTCGAGTCGAGAGATGAGCTGGTTCCCAAACACTCGAAACAAAACTAATAGAACAGCACGTGTCGATTGGAACGGGGATTAAGTTTGATATGAATTATAGTTGACTAACAAGTACGGGCTGTGTGGCACCGTTAGCAATTAACGAGTTATTAATAATTCACCATAACGAGTCATTGAATAATCTGACCGCACCGCCGCTGCAGTAGTAGCAACAGCAATCGTGATTCGCATCGTTGCAAGGAACTATCTCAGTAAGGGTAATTACTGAGCGTAATTATACATTCAATTACCATAAATCGTGTAATGGGCAGGTATAATGTCTACTTTACGCACGCCTAGCGTAGACGCCCGACTCGTTTTCGTTCGTAGCGAGTTACGAATTGCCGAGCTTGCACTTAGTGAACGTTAGCGGATC
Organism: Neodiprion virginianus; assembly: GCF_021901495.1. NCBI lineage: Eukaryota > Metazoa > Arthropoda > Insecta > Hymenoptera > Diprionidae > Neodiprion > Neodiprion virginianus. The sequence goes on along the minus strand of NC_060881.1, from coordinate 11,360,921 downwards.
CTCCAGATCGTGCAGAAATATAAAATTTGATGATTGTGTTATCATTTTGTCCTACTCACCCGATGAAAAATTGATCAACTGATCATTGACACTTAATTAATCGCAAAAATTGTGCTGGACGGTATAGGAAAGCACAGTACATGTAAAACAACGCGTGTGCTACTTGGTCGTTCTGGTTATTTCGTCGGAACCAGTTGACCCTTATCTGGATCGGAGCTAAACGAGTTCTGAGTAGCGTCGAATTACCATCTGATGCAAGTACTCATGTAACTGTATGACAGAGAATCGACTCGTTTCACATAGGCGATGCGAAAACCGAACGAAAGAAATGATGTCGTAGCCTCATCTGAAATAGAAAGCTTTTCAAAGCTATTCGTAACCCTGGAGTCTGAGAAATAATTTTAACCCGTGCAGATCGGCACATCCTTAAACCAGTTCAGGGAAAAAGAGAGAAAAGTTGAGGAAAAATTTTGGCTGAGACCTTTGTCGATTATTCAGCTCCCAGTGTGCATTATTCGTTAATTGAATTTGCGGTGCTGCAGCCACCCTCCTACGCTGCAATTCCCGCTGCTCTTTGATTTGTCACTCGTCAGAAGGTTTTGGTTGACACTCCACGGCGCTCATGTAAGCAGCATAGACAGATGGAGTTTTCCCCTAGCGTGCCGACGAGGATCAATAAAATAAGAACCCCCGAAAAATCCTAATGCATCCCGAAGTGCCTGGGGACCAACGTAAACCAGGGGTGCAGTTGAAGAATAATGAACTTCCCCAGAGCGCTGATGAATCTCACTACATCGACTAATCACCTAATCCATGAACCTGCGCAAGCTGTTCTCAACGGGGATTTTGGAGAGTCGGTTGAAGTTTTTTCAAATACGTGCAAAAATCGTACACTGGCAATTAGTTTTTTGAATACCTGCGATATTCTAGGCCATAAATGAAATCCTGAGTCTATTTGAATCGACCAGTTTTCAGTAAATTCAATAGCAATGTTCTTGTTTAGCAAGAAGAATAATAACTATAGTGCGCTGACGGCCAGAATTGTGAAGAAAGGATTTGTTTAAAATACAATTTAATATTCGTAACGGAACGTCATTCCGAATTGAAAAGAAAGCACAATAAAGTTATTTGGAATAATGTTTTATGTCCACTCAGGAACTCACAGAGGCTGGTAGAAACATATTTCAACACAATTCAGTTAAAAATTGTCTTCTGAAAGATTTTGCTAATATGAATAATAACTGTTTCATGGACGGACTCATCATTCTATTCCTGAATGTGTATTAGTCATTCTGGAACATAACAATTCCAAAAGTTCATTCGGTTGGTCTAAAAGACACATGACATTATAAAAGTAGTCATACGAATGCATGATTTCCAAATTTGTTTATGAACTAGTATCAACTTCTCGGCAAACACTAACAACAAAAGACTTTTAGTAACGACCAACGAATGAGTAGCCCATGACGACCAATGGTCAACCTAATCATTTTTACAGATAAAAGTAACGTTGAGGTGTGCCATGAACGATCGTAAGGTGAAGCGTTAGATCTGAAGTACTATGGTAGCTGGAGCGAAAGAACAATTACCTTAGCGATATTGGCATGAAATCTGCAGAAGACTGAGTTGGTACTGTGCAACTTTGCATTCATACGCTGTCAGCTATACTCAGAAGAATCCGTAACCCACACTTAAGTAAGTTGGTGCATTTGAACGACACATGTTTTAGCCAAAGTCAATTTTTCTTGACTCGAAGAACACTCACTGTGAATGTTTCAGATGCAACATCGGATTTTAATGTGATTCTATGTCCTGCGAAGCTAGTTAAATTCACTTGTTACTCGTAATAATAAGACACTGTCATTATCTGTCGTTATCACGACTTATCATGTCATTGTGTCATCGACAACTGTACCCCCTGGATTCCAAGTGCTTGCATTTTGATGCATACGAAAAATAACGACTATAATTTCAACTTGTTCCCTTTATCCTATCGGGAAGTTCTCGAATTACTTTTGTTAGAGACTAACAAGAATGAGCCGCACGATCCGAGGTGCTGAAGCCAGTTTCCGATCGTTATTCAACGTCACGTTCATTTAAATTATTAAAATGAAATAATGTGTCACCATAATTGAAATTTTTTATTTCTCGTAAAAATGATCTATTTGGAATAAAATAACATATTTAACTATTTTGTGCGATAATTCTTAACCAAGTTTTTCCATAACTCTGAAGAAAAGTCTGATAAATTCACATACTAATAAGCAGTTTTCATTGACTTGTTAGATAGATTTCAGTTGGCAGAAGTAGCATATTTTTCGGGGTGTAGGTACAATGCAATCGTATGAAGAATCTAGCAAATAGTGGTTTGGTACGATGCTCTAGTTAGATAATCCGATGAGGCACAAGTGCGCCGACTTTTTCCTTCGGAATTGCGGATCTTGCACAAGCTGTCTCTGAAGTTCAAATGGACTAGGAAGTCAGTCGGTAGTCTTGGGGTTCCCCCAAGTTGGACAAGGTGGGCAAAAAGCGCCACTCGTATGTGTACAAGTGAAGCCAACAGACAAATTACATTGTGCCGGGGCAAGTTTCCTCTCGGTTAGCCACACTCGCATTTCCTGTAATGTAGGTAAATGGATCTAGATCATTGGACCGGCAAACACAACCGGCTCGCGCGCGTCAGCTGTTGCGTTTTCACTTCTAGGCCGCGTGTTCCACTGAGATAATTATGATCTAATTGTGTCATGAAAACGACCTTCCAGAAAACTGCCGCCATTGTCTAGACTCCAAGTGTGCGACTCGCGCCGATGCTGGTTACTACTGTAGGAGCCACTTGGCTGTGGATTTGAGAACGGTATAACGGAACTACTCTCCTCCAGCTACAGGTGAGATTTACGACTTTCCTGCTTGCTCGTCGTTGCGCCCTCTCTATCTTTCTATTATAAAATGATAAATTTCCCCGCCAAGGAACTTTGCTCAGCCATTTCAAAAGAGAAAGGGACCGAGAGCTGGTGCTCGAGAGAAAAATAAATTGAAAAATCAATGGACTTATCGCGATGCAGTATAAGTTGGCAATACTGCAGCTCTCCCATTAAGACATAGCGATACTATCTTATGCTCATCCTAACACAAAGCCTAATTAATCTTCGCTGACCCTCGGGAACTCTTTCCAGCAGGTTATAGGTTATGCACACGAGACATCGAGGATGATGCCAAACTGTTCAGAGTAACGGTTATAACTGTAAGAACGCTCGTCCAAGTATCGACCTGGAGTCAGTAGGTACCCGGGATCGATAGAGTGTAAATAAAATCAGAGAGAAACCAAGTATGGTGAATACTGCCCTGTACCCTGGAGTAGCAAAGATGATTTTGGAACATATGTGTGCGTGCGTCGTGTCATTTGAGCATTTCAATGTGTTCAAGAGTTCGAAGTTCTGATTAACAATTCAAGTAACGTCATGTGACCCACACACCTACCTTCTCAACTCGGTTTCTACTTTGCCTCAATTTTAAATCAAATATTCGAAGAAGCCACCGTTTGATCGAGGTATCGTTTGTCACACCAAGACCAAAGCAATGCATCGGTCTCCTGTAACAGCTGGTGAATTTTTTTATACTTCTTCTTCCTTCTTATTTCACTTCCCTTTAAACTTTTTACCGAGCTTGGCTCATCCAGGGGTGACGGTCGTCCAGGGCTGGACAATCTTGTCTAATTGTGACGGACTTCTTGAGGTAGTGATGGGTTCGCGACAGATGCGGTAAAGCGGCGCCTCTCGTCGTCGTTCTTGGAAATGCGTCGAGGTGCACCCCGGGAGCCGTGCGACAAGCTTCGTGTCCAGGAGGAGTGGGCACTGAGAACTTCGATATTTATAGTGGCAAGGGCTGGCTGTGCCCGCAAAAACCAGCGAGGTTGGCAATCCTGAAATAACAGGTTACCGCGAGCGCTCGCTACCGACAGGTTGACGATCCACCGATCCAGGACCCGGAGACGACGGTCCCCAGCTCCAGAGGATTCTATTTATACCCTGGCAACGTATCAAAGACCTTGCCGGACGAAGGGTCTCCGACCATCGTTCACTTTATCACGTCAATTTTTTCTACAGGAATTTCGATCAGAGCTATTTATAACCTCTGCGTTCGTTGCCAATGGTTCAGACGTCAACTGTGGAAAAGCAATGAGTATTTTGCACAATACTCGAATTGTTACCATTTAGCCAATGGTGGCTACTAATGGTGGATAATATTGTTGCCAATGCTACAGTAGGTACTGAAGACGTATGAGTTACCATTCCAAAGCACTTGTGCGATAACCAATCATTGGAATAGAATTGAAAAAAAGTTCAATGCTACTATTCTGTTAGGTAACTGTATGTGTGTACCATTGGCGTTTAGTAGTTACTACATCCATTATTTGACTTTAGTGCACGTCGTAACCTGCATTAAGGCTTCAGCCGCATATTTCCATTTACTTCGACACTGACAAGGGCAACCATCATACATCAGGATCACGGATTCTGCTGCAATTTCTAAGGGTTTTCCTTTGCCCCAAATTTGCAATTATGCTAAAGAAGGCCTAATAGTTCAAGCTGCAAATTAGAAACTCCATACTTCAGGTTAAAGAAACACCTCTAAAAATCTCAGCAGAAACTGGGATCCGGAGGTTCGAAACTCTCTTTGTGACTTGAATTATACTTCAAATTAACCTTCGCAGGCATTCGCAGAATACGCAAGTATTCTTCTTATTGATGCCGAGTTGATGCTCGAAAAAAAATTAGTGTTCCATACTCGCTGGACTATATCTCATACCTACATGTACAATGTACGTATCAATATTCATAAACACTGAAAAACACTTGCGACTCGGCTGCTCACGTGCGGAGTCGCTTGGCGCAACGGTACGGCAAATGTTGTAAAGCTTTGGTACGGATTTAGACGTTCGAGAAATCTCAAGTGGTCAAGATTGTACGTTTTGGCGATGGAAAGACTCGCTACGTAAAATATCAATTCAAGGTGCAATCATGTAACGTCAGTTTTTTCACCGACCTCGATCGAGAGACTGGATGCAGCAGCTGACCGCCGCGGCCGGTTTACCCTTCCGGGTCCTTGTTTTTCCAGCACTTGTCAGAGTGACGCGTCACAAACGTGCCAACGTCGAAACCATTTTCGTATCCAACGAGATGTTTATCACCGAGTCAAACAAAAAGCTGTCACGACAGAATTTTCGATACCGTTTAAGAAAGTTTGGGAGTCACACTCACGCAGTAAAAATTTATTCAAATTTTCAGCATTTGTCCGTTTAGTATTGATACGTACTTATTTGAATTTGAAGTTCTTTGACCATTTTTTTTTTTGAGAAATTTTTAGTCAAAGTTTGTTTCTTATCTGCGGGCTCATATGAGAATCATAAAAAAAAAATTTGTAAACAAGCAAAAAAGCTAAAAGCGACGGTAGGAAATTGAAAAAAAAAGTTTTGGTATCGTAGGATGAAGCATTCTGAATGAGTAAGTACGTGAAAACAAACAAACATTTGGCCATTTGATTTACGAGATATACCTTACAATCGAAACAAGAACTCGTGATTTTTCAGTAAAGTCGTTGAATCACGCAAGTAGCGCGGCAACTAGACAAGACTTCCAAGGCAATCTTAGAGGTTAAGTTGCACCATCGTTCCGAGTCTGCGCAGATCATTTCTACCGCGCACGCGCCATGGAACGCCACGGTCGCGCACATAACAAGGGTGGCAACTCTAGAAACTACATAGACGGTTGCCAAGTTTGCATTCGAATTGTCGCGAGCTTCAAAATGAAATATTCGGGGACGGTTTTTACTAAATCTGTTTGTATCGATAGATAATTAGTAAATATTAACATATAAAACGTTGGAGAAGAGTGATGTGCACACTTACCTTTATCCAAAGAAATTGATACTGGCTAGGCCCTTACATTTACAAGCATAGGAATACACTTAGACAAAATAGTATATTAATTCCAAAGAAATACAATTATTCGAAACGTATATATTTGATTGAAATGAAATATTCTCAAACAGGAAGGAGTATTTATTTCCTGAAATTAGGGTATTCATTTGTCTGAAAAAATACGATTCATTTAAAATTTATCTATCACGTTCGATAAATGATTCGTTACTTCTGAAAAACACTTATTTGAGACTTTTTTATTTGACTGTAATAAAACATTTCTAAGTGACGAATGAATATTTATTCGCCACAACTAGGGGCATTTACTTTTCTCAAGTAACGAAATCTATTCGAAATTCATTTATTACATTTAAATAAATGTATTTAAAGTATGCTTTCAAAACAAATATTTATTTATGTTGGATTCATAAATATACAAGGCGTGTAGCTCGAATATACACGTTTGGAAGTTCATAATGAAGTTCACGTGCGTTTCGAAAGTAATTGAAATAAATACTACGATTTAATAATATTTTGTTGAGCAGAACTATTACACCCGCTATTTTACTACCTTCAGATAGATGAACTACTAATAACATACCAACATCTGTGCATCTTTCTTCGCAATCTCTCAATATCTTCATGCAATAGATTCTCACTATATAGTTATGTACGACTCCCAAAATGAATGAAAAAAATTTGGTAAAAAATCTGTGCGATGGTTCAGCATAGTAGGCAGAAGTGTGCGACTAGACAGGTAGTATTATAGGTGATGCGAGTGGTCCTTGGTTCGAATACTGAGCAAAGTTAACGCTTTCTAAAAAATATAAATTGAGTTTTACTGATGCTCGACCATTAACAAGTAGCATACGTGTCAACAAGCATGCATAACAAATATTGTATAATAATTGCCGCCGTTTGACCGAAGTTCTCAAATTTATTTCGAATCAGAACCATTCCACTCAACATTACGTTTAGGCTGTTAGGTTAATATAATGATATTTTTTTCGGTGCTCGATCAAAAATACGTAGTTTTTGAGTATCAATAAGCATCACGTATGACATATATTCAAAACGATTCACCGTAGAATTAATATTTTCATTTTCTGACTGGACAGGCGGTAAAGAAAATTCATTATACAAATTCAGAAATATCCAGAACACGTGCGAGTGAAACATTCGTCAGATATGAAGCAAAGTGTACATGTTCGTAAAGCTATAGCAGAAATTAGTTGAATTAGCTCATGAATATACGGCTGTCCGTATGTTTTATCAAAATTTTCAGCACAATGTGTGATAAATGCATCCAAGTCCATATTACGTTCTTGCAATGCATCTGTCTCTGTCAAACCTTTATCTAAATAATAATCAATATTTAAATGAATGTTTTAATTCGTGTGAATTTTCCGTTTCGTACAGCTCATTTCACACGCGTTCTAAATACGTATTTTTACAAAAATTTTGATCCCATGAAACACCTAGGTGAATACTGATACTCAGCAATTATCGTATATTAAAAGAAAAAAAAAAAAAGCTGAGAGTCGCAAAGAACTGTCAACCATCCGAAATCGTATCAGGTAAAATAGCCAGTTGAAAAACGTAGTTCGTCGAAATACCGTTAAATTTAGCCAAAACTGTAGCTTATTATAACTTTTCTCAGGCCGAGATGATGTCAATGTGAAGTCTGATTAGCGCACTCCTTAGCGAAGATCAAGAATCTTTGCGGCTGGCTTCGCACCTGCGTCGAATAACGTAAAACTGCACATTATGTGGCCAGCGTCCGGCCAGCTAATTGGCTGTATTCCATCCTGTCTTACATTAGCGACGTGACAACGTACTCGGGACCGTCCGAGATTCCGTATTATCCGCAAGAATGATGTATGCACGGGAGAATCACATACAGCAATATAATACATAACTGGGTACCCACGCATCAAGTCTCAGGCGTGAATCCGTGCGTCATACATGCTCATCGGATGTTCCTCGACCCGCGCTCGCATATGTTCAGGTGTTAACTCACTCTCAACTCGCAGGTTGCGCAGGTGGGTTCAACGATACGGGATACCCGCGGCGTTAACAATGCCCTAACTGTACACTCGGACTAATGTAAGTACTAGCGGCAAATGGACCGGTCTCCTTCTTCTTTCCATTCTTCTTCCTGCCACCGTCACCTTCGTCGGAGAACCTCGATATCTTACCAGGCACCAAACCTGAGGAAAGAGAGGATTTTACTCCGTTCATCATCCCACTCTGAACGCATGAAATTCTGTGTAACTTGCGCTAAGACGGTAAATTCTTTTTACGGGGACTGTGTTTGTCTTGTTAAGTAATCCTCTAATGTAAAAAGAGATTTTTTGAGGACGGTAGTGCAGTGATCAGGTGAATATCGAATCAAAACTTGAGTTGGTGCAGAGTAAATTATAACGTTTCAAAAATTTACCTCCTGCGTTTTTTTACCATTAACAAATTGCGAGACTTATGAAAGTTAAGACTGTTACAGACACTGATCAGCACATCGCAGATAACAACTTGCTCTTCACGGTCTTTCTTTGAGACGTTATGCCGGCAGCTAATCAAACCTCACCCACATGCGGTAACAAATCCATACACTGTTGATTATTTGGCTAGTCCTATGAATCACTAATTGTCGGATTGTGCCGCAATGATTCCAAATCTCTGACGATAAGCAAGAAGCATCGCTTTTCTCACAGGCATGATATATTTCACAAGTTTTATAGAAAGTTTGGAATAATTTTGTTAGAACATGCTGGAGTTGTTCAAGAAAAATGACACCGAGCGATAGGTAGATAAAACGAACCACGATTCCATTTGATCGTTTCTTCGAATCAAAAGTTACCGTCGTTTTTAAAATGAAATATTCATCAGCACAGTAATCATTTACTTCCGATGCATGCGTAGAGAAAAAAATGTCCTTCATTGCATTAAATTTTATTTCCCCAAGCGAAAAAACAAATGTCAGTATATTAATCAAACACATATTTATTGATCTCAACGCTATTGATTTATTTGAATTTTGATATTGACGGTAAATAAACCTGTAGTAGCAGGAAACCGTAATGCTAAATAAATATTTTACTTACGCCAAATGAATTTGTTTCTGTTCGTAATTTTTCTTCTTGAGCCGTAGTTATCTCGATGGTGAGAAGCTATTGCATGAAAATTTGGAGAAATTTTGTTGAAAAATGCACGGATACTGTAACGAATTAGTACATGAAATAATTCAGCGAAGGTATCATGTGGTCGATAAAATACCATTAATTCGTAAGTATTATTTATTTCAATTATTTTATAAATTCTCACGAACTCCATAAAAAAAACTATGAAAGCTTTCAAACTTGTATTTTCGACTCAACTATCCTGTATATTTTGTATCCAGTATGGATAAATATGGGTTTCAAAAAGCATATTTTTTACAAATTTATTTGAATGTAATAAATGAATTTCATTTAGATTTTGTCATTTGAGATAAGTAAATACCCAGATGTATCGGAAATAAATAATCATTTCCTGTTTCAGAATATTTTATTTCAATCAAACAAACGTACCTGAAGTAGGTGTTTTTATTTAGAAGTAGTGAATCATCACTTGAATGTAACAAATTAATTTCAAGTAAATCGTATTATTTGAGTCCAATAAATACCTCAGTTTCGGGAAATGAATATTTATTCTTGCTCAAGAATATCTTGTTTCAATGAAAAAAAAACACTTTTCAATTAACCTTTTCTCTATATAATTAGTTGACAATTTTTCCTGTCGCGTTAACGAAATTTCTCTGTTCGCGCAAGTTACGTGCGGTATCAAATTCTCGGATTCGTCATTAAAATTGGACAATGTACATTGCAGCTAGTTGATTGTACATACTGATGATAAAAGCATGACTGAATGCTGAAGATGAGTCGTATTGGCCAATGAACGTTTTAGTTTATTTGCAGAGTAAAAATCTGGTTGTGTGATTTCATAAAGCATGAAGGGCGTATAAACGAACTAATCGATGATAAACGGGCAGTATATTCGGACAGAAATATTTTTACGACGGTTACAAATCCGGCAAGCGTCTGCCTCCATAGATTAGGGCTGCGGTCTGAAGAGCTGGATGTGATTTTCATATGCATGGAACTTGGAAGAGAACGTTAAGTCTACCAAGGGCCTTATTAATTAGAATTAGCAAGGAGTGGACGACGGATCAGCGAAGCGGTAGAAGCACATAAAATATTGCCTTAAATTCTATACTTTATGACCAAAAGAAATCCTCCGCACGCATTCGAACTGAGGACAAAGAGCTCTACTCTGCTGCAACACTCCAGCATACCTGCGTATGAATATTTATCATTAGGCCTCAGACACCGCCCGTAGTTCACTCTGAGAGATATTACTAGATAAGCGTTATTGACAAAACGAGCGGTCGATTTGAAACAAACCGCATGAATTAATCAATGCCTAATTGATTCAGACGAATCTCCTGAATTGGGCGACAGGCTAATCGATTTAAAACTAATGACGCTTCATCGACGCACGTACAAACAAACATTTTAACCGTCATTAATCGAAGGAGTTCCAGTTATTGGAAGGACTACTTTACGTGGAAGTTGATGCAAAATACAATTATGCGTGTCATGCTGTTTAAAAAATGTGATAATTTCCATATACTCTGAGTGCATCGGATGATTCACTGAAAATGCATGTCAGTTTGGTATACTCGCATTGTGATTGTAACGGTGGAAATAAAGTGATGTGTTAAGATAAGTGTCACAGATTCAAATTTTTGCTTTCGCAATGATCACACATTTCATAAGTACGTACTCAGCACCTCAACAAATTATTCGTCTGATTCATTCATCCCGTATTTGTTTATGCATTCAATTTTCTTTCTATGGCCATCTTCAGACGGCATATATTAAGGGGATAAATCTCCTTGTTGAAACGAATAAAAGTGATTGGTATGACGGTGAAGAGTGCATACGATTATAATGTCAATTTGTCCTTATTTCGGTGAGTTAAAAATAACGTGTGTATCGTGAAACACGAAGATGTACAAAACGTGAAAGGCATATGCAAATTGGTGGAAAATCATTTTCGAGAAAAGAAGTGAAATCAACGTTGCTTTTACACTATCGTAGCGGACGATGAGACTTTCCACCACGGTACAAAAAATGGCACAAACTCGACTTACCCATCGACAATATAAGACGCGTTTCCGTTACTGAATATCAAGAAAAAAATCTAACAGCCAAACCATAACAAGTACAAAGTGAATCCGAGACCGTTAACGCCCTGGATGTCCCATTGTCAGTAAAACGCAGTATAGCCGGAATGTCATTATGTCCAACTAAAATTATTATCCTAACGGATGTGTGAGCCGCCTAAGGAATGCATAAAAATGCGTAAACGCGCGCGCACACGCCTCCCATACTAATTATCGACTGACTGTACCCACAAGTACTTGCTGGACGTGGTATCGAAGTATGTGCCTGCCTGGGTATGCCCACCACTGCAATAAGCAGCGAAGACAAAATAGAAGAAAGGAAAAGCTTGACTCGCGCGTGCAGTTCTGTCAAAAGCAAGCGCATCCCATACGCGCGCACGGTAAGCTCATCCGAGAATCGCGGATACCTGCTCGTAGCTGCACTCTCCGAAGATAATTAGAGGCTGGATCAATTAACCAATCGGCCGCTCGTCAGCCTTCGAACCGCAAATCGCCGCGTCCAGTGGGAATATTCCTGATAAGGCGAGACAATGATATCGTACCGGGTTGTACGTACACTATGGGGACAGGAGCGCAATAATTCTTTGAGAACTTTACCAGAGACGGTCACGCGCTGCTTCCGGTATAGGATTTCCACGCACGGAAAGCCGTCTCGCATCCTCCCGTGACTCGTCGGCTTGCCTCCTCTTGACACGGAGAGTAGTTTTTCTAATATTTGAGCATATAATTCAAGGGAATGCCTCCGTGCATTGAATCGATGCAGCGACTCGAGCCCTGAGCAAGAGAGCGCGGGAGAGAGGGAGAGAGAAAGACGGACAGAGACGGAAAAGCTCGTGAGCACGGGAGGTAACCGAAGGGAGACCTGCGAGCTCGCTCAACGGATGTCAGGGCACCGAGTCTCCGCCTTGGGACGTGTGGGAACGGATGAATCTCGTGTCGGAACAAACTGCGAATTTATTATAATCACGAAACGCCCGGAGGCCTGGGATAAAAATTTCTTGCCTTCTCTCGATCAAAGGATCAAATGTCAGCCCTCGACCTAGCGTTAATTACTCGTGACGATTCCTCGAGACGGGTGCAGGCCGATGATGAGAATAAATAATGGTACTGGATTCTAAGGAACGGTTGATCTCCGTTTTCAGTTCAGATTTGTCAATGAAAATTTTCTGGTGCGTTACGTTTTTCAGTTCCTATTTAATCCGGGTGAAGATAAAACTGCCTTGTTTATTCTGTAACTAGATTCGTAATCGGTGTTGGAAAGCCTGTTAGAATGTCTTCCGTTGAACCCAATTAATGGCGACGAAATCCGATATTCATTAACGGTAAAACATCGTTCGAAAACTTGAAAAGACCTGATTTGCAAGTGCTAGAGCAGCGTTTATTTTCCCATCAATTTTAGTCTTTAAATGTTATACTTCAGATATAATTATTCGCCACTGGTGAATGCTGAGCTTTATTCATCTTGGCAGGGTACGAAGTTACGCCAATGAGTGTTCTATGCTGAGTTGAAACGGAATAACAGGATTTATGCAAAAATATTTGTGTCAAAAAATCTCCACGTGGCGGTCGGTCCGGTTCATGACGGTGTCGCAATAGACGCGCTATGACTATGTCATCAGCCACGCGCAGCCAGTATACGCAATTAACCAAAGCTGAGAAGGAGAGCCGTGGTTATGTAGATGATGATGGCAGATTATATTTGTTTATAGTATTCGAGCCAGCGTCATGTTCTCAGTTATATTCACGCAGTTTTACGACACTGCTTCAGGCACATTAATGAAACGCTGAAAATCAACTTCGATACAATCGACAATCACGGATCTCAAAGATGGACGGAGGTTGCTGAAAACTTCGAATGCCTCGACTGTTATGGCTGGAAGAACAAGAAGGAATCCTGCGGCCTGTTGAACTTAAACCATGCCATTCGATCCTGCAATTGCTAGGGGTGGATTTGAAATCCCGAATTTGAAAAGTTCCAAAAGCGTCAAATTGCGAATTTTTTGGTACCGAAACTTGAAGTAAAGAAATCTAACTTTGAAGAAACATCAAATTTTCGAATGGTCCGAAACCCGACACTCAAAAATGATTGCGAAAATGCTAAGTTCCGAAAATGTAAAGTTCAGAAAAGGCAAAATTCCGAAAGAACAAAATGCCAAAAGGGCGTAGCTCCGACAAGTCAAAGTTCCGAAAGTGTGAAAATGAGAAAATTTTGGTATATGAAACATCGAAATTCCGAATGATCGAAGATTTTGAGCTCTGTGAATTTCTAGCTTAGTGACATTTCACCACTTTGGTCTTTCTTTGCTTTGGATTTTCAATATTTTGACGGCCGGAATCCTGGTCATTCTGATTTTCGGTTTTTCTAATTTTTTACACCCTCTCATTGAGTAAACTACGCTGTGTGAGTATATTATTAATTTTCAAAATTTTACTCTATCCAAAAATTTTTTTATCGAAATTTTGCTCTACCGTAACTTGAATTTTCGAAATCCAGCATTTCGGAATTTGGAGCCGTCGGGTTTTCAACCATTTTAAACTTTCTTGTTTCGTAAAACTTTGATCAGTTCACTTCGTTTCGCAATTAAATAATTTGGAATTGGGCGCTTTCGGAACTTTTCAAATTCGAAACTCCAACCCCGCCCCAATTGATGACTGCTACGCACCTACAGTTCAGTTGCGAAATGAAACACATTGTTTAAAGAGTGCATGTTATAATTGCGAATTATGTCGATTTATATCCTTTGCTGGATTCCAAGCCACGGAAAGTAGTTCAAAATTTAACTACCCGTAAGGGCCGGCATGCTTCCTCGAACACTCCGATAGTACCAGAAATCTGTATTGGCACTTTTGTCGAGTGTTCACACAGATTCTTAAAAGAATCAGAATCCTCCTCCATTATGCAACAGGCGACCTCGAGAGATCAGACCTAACAGAACGAGTTTACCGTATGTGCCGTAACCAAACTTTTTGTCGTACATAAGTCTTGCTAAAAGAATCGCGAACGTGATAAAGGGATCGGTTCCATTTACCTCTTGCTTTCCCCGATTCGCAACCACCTCTGTTATCGTCTCATTGTTTTTCGATCCCGTCTTCATTCTTCTTTCTTCCTCGCATGTGAGATTATAGCACAGCCTTAGAACGGCCAAGAAACGACGAGGACCATCAGTATCAAACATGTGGACCTGATACAGGTATCCTGAAAAAAATGTGTATATGAATTCATCATGAATGACTGTAAAACGCTACATTCTGACGATGCTGGATATTTTGCTTGTTGTACATGAAATTCAAAGAATGTGTTGTGGCTATCATCTGTGCTTGGTTAGCGTCTGGCCAAAGGTGACATGATCATTTTATGATTTCAATATAAATTCACTCTCTCTCTCTCTTAATTCAGTCTTTTTACTGCAGTGGCTGTCGAACTGAACATTCGAGATAAATGTTTCCAATATGTGATACCGTATGTCTGTGCCTACTCCACTACGAGATGTTTCCGAGACACGAAGTGGGCCGTTCGGTTCCTCTTCGGTGATGCGTCCATCCTTTGCGCCCTGTAAGTAACGGTATAGCCAAAAAACCTCAGTTATTACATGGAACGTTCGACTCCCACAAAAACATTCATCGGATTATCTCACGTAGAGACGCCTGTTTATTTTTTTCCTCTTACAACTTGATCCTCTTTATTCTTGTCTTACGTTTCATTTTGTTTTACGTTTTCTTCGGAGCAAATGCAACAGCCGGACAGACATGCTAGATTTCGTGCCAGGCGTCGAATCCCCGAATTAGCGTAAGCCGACTTCCAAGCGTACCGGACAACGTCGCATATACGCCTGCACGTTACACTCATTCTAATAGGTGTGGATTGCCATCGTGCATAAATTCACTCGCACACACTGTTGCGGTGGTCTGCGGTCAGTCCGGAGAAATGAATATCCAAACAATTTTGTTATATAGCTGAGAGTGCCTCTAAGATGTAACCACTCGGAAAGCGTTGAAGTATAGACGAGGGAAAAAAGAAAACTTCTGAGACAAACGTTCCAAGAAAACGAAAATGGAATAACAA
Organism: Neodiprion virginianus; assembly: GCF_021901495.1. NCBI lineage: Eukaryota > Metazoa > Arthropoda > Insecta > Hymenoptera > Diprionidae > Neodiprion > Neodiprion virginianus. The sequence continues at coordinate 11,345,717 of NC_060881.1, read as the reverse complement.
GTAAAGGTACCAGTTCCTTTTCTATCTGCGATAATGGATATGGATATTTTTTGTCAAACTTGGGCTGTCTAAGCTTGCAGGCTTCGATATGAATTGATAATGATTACTTTAAATTAAAAACTTCACTTGCTCGCTGATTACTGCTAACATATTTAAGAATTTATACGAACCTGGCATACAGTGAAATCGTAGCATGAGCAAATCTGACGAGAATATATATGATTTGAGCTTTTTAACAAGCATCAAAGAGATTTGTCTACTGTCATTTTGTAAGGGATTTATTAAATACGGTCAAAAGAAATTGAATAATTAAGAACTAATTGTCGTAATCAGGAAATCAATCATATAACATTCTCCCGGATTTTCTTATTCATCTCTTGAAATGAAATTAGTTCGAACATGGAATATCTTTCACTTCATTTTTCCAAATAAAAATTACAAGTTTATCCGTATTCAAGTATGAATAGTACCGTATTCCATCTATCAATAACATAACTGTTTGCAGACCGAGCTAATCGACACACGTTATAGACGTGGAGTTACGTGATATAATAAACTTTGGATATTGTTACATCATATACTTGTAATGATGCGACGAAAAATGATAAACAGAACGTGATAATCGATGTTACACGTATAGTGCTGTTTATAGATCTGATAATTGAACTCGGCCGTACCATCGAATTCAGCAATTTATTGCGACTCGTCACAGCACGCACGTAACACCCAGACGTAACGTATCGATTCACGCCTTTACAACTAACTACCGTTCTAACTTGGAGCAAACTTTATGATCTACATAGTAAACTCAGGCGTAGATGTTTCCTTACATATAATGTAAAAACTATGGAAGTGGTAAAAATTACAATAACACCGATAGTACCAACACAACGATGATATTAATGACAACTATACGACTGACCCAAACGGTGGCAAAATTTGGACCTCACGTGCAAAAAATATTAAAATTGCAACGCGGCTTGACGGGCAGGTGTGAACCTGACACGAAACGGGAAGTTGAAGAAATAAAAACGTTATTTCCTTACGGAACTCGCATTGTATATATACCTATACGTTTTGGCAGAAATTGCAGGCCACGCTACTCTTACATTCATTCCGTAGCTGTGTTTATTTGAATTTATTTTCTTTTATTTTGTTTATTATTCATCTACTCATTTCGTGTCAACTTGCAGAAAAATTTGCTAACAAAAGTGAAAAAGTTTTGAAAATATACATATAATGTACCTATAGCACACAGCACGTACTGTCTAGAGCCGTTGACGAGCTGCGCTAACGACAGGTGCAAATACATATATCGTGTCTGTGTACTTTGACGTAAAGCATCCGTGCGAAAAAGTTCTGCTTTACAGGTACCTATACGTATAAGGCACTAAAAAGATGAGTCAAAACAACTTTTTCGCTAGGCCGAGTAATAAAATGTAGACGCGTGAAAGAAATAGCTTTCATGTACATCGATGCGGAGGCACAAGATTGACTTGTACCTGTAGATGTGCGGTAATAGCATATACGTATACAGGTGACAGAAATATGTGGGCAACCTATATACGGAAAAACTTGTATTAATGTGATACTTCTGATAGTCAACAAAATTTTCATACTATCTGAAAATAGGTACATTCCGTGATTTATTTGTAAATTTTTAGTTCACCTATTTCGAAGCAACGTCTCCTAATTTTTTTATATTGGTAGAGGTAGGAAGGAAACATTTACGCAAACAAAATTGATCTACAAAAGAATTTACTGTTTTTGTGAATTTTTAAGAGGGACAGGATTGATGTTTGTTTTATATCACAAACGCAAATTATAGCAAAAACATTAGTATCAATTTGAAAAAAAGATTTGAAACACCCTCAACTACAAAATTTATTTCTACCATTTTCACCAAAAAGGTATCGGTATGAAAAATTTGAATCTTGTAGTCGGAATTTTGCTAACAGCGAGCCAATTTTGGGAGTGAGCAATAAAGCAAACATTGATACCTAAAGTCTCTCTGTATATACTTGTACTTTAAATTATGAAGCGGCCATTCAACGTGTTTTCATTCGTAATTCATACGAAATTAATGATCGGCGTGATCAATATTTTCGTCCGCCTAATGGACGGCACTTATTTACGCATAAGCTGCGCCGAAAATGAGTGGTTTAATTCGCAAAAACTCAAAGTTTCAAGAAATAAGTACATTTTTTAATTCACTTGAAGCCCCCAGATAATCTATTTCAACGCGTCATTGCATAAAGAGGAGATATTTTTAGAGGAAGTTCATGAGAGGTCAATATATAAATTTTCATAAATAATATCAAGTGATAAGCACACATGGATCATTCATAAAATCAATGTGTGTGTAACCTACGATATTTTTACTTGATAATGTAAGAAAAAAAAATGCAAAATCGTTTCAATATGACGAAAATCCGGTATTATTATGCGTTTGATTCCATTTGGCGATGACTCATTTCATTGGAGACATTGATACCCATAATCCTACTCTGACACATCTTTTTTCACTTTGGAATCATGAGATATTTCATTGGGAATTTTTTTTTAACCGCTGTACCCGGAAAGGTAACTAACGCACCCGTTATAATTGCTACATTTTTGGTAACCGCAGAAAATGGTACTAAAAAAATTTCGCAATTTGAACCACAACTTTAGCAAGTCATGACGCCAAATGTACCTGAGTATGGTAGAAGCAAATATATGCTTTCTACTTATGTCAACTAGTGTAATTAGTCGAAGCGTTGCCATTGAGCTGAAAAAACTCTATAGATATTTACAATTGCTGGAGCAATTTGGATTATTAATGTAGAAGAAAATAAAACTATAGTGCCTTTCAAGCATCGAGTTTTCGAGATTGTTGCGAAATGAAATTTGTCGTGAAATAAGAATATACCCACTCAATAATGTAACGCCTGGGTAACCCGCTATACTGTTGCAATTCTCCGTTATTGGGCAACAAAGTGAGAGTGGTTAATGTATGCTCGAGACAATGCGACGGATAAAGGTATTGAATAAAACCAAACACCCACCCGCAAGACAATTCACCGAAATTTCTTTTCGAACACGGACGGAATTTAGAATGGAAGCATTAAATTCAAGCCAAGACAGAACAGTTCCAAGATCACCAAGGCAAAAAAAATAAATAAATAAATAAATAAAATAAAAAATGAAGCATATAAACAACGCAAATGAGCTGTTATCGGAAACGAAATCTTGAAATAGAGTCACATTTTTCGAACTACTCTGGGAAGAGGAGAGGAAGGTACATTCGGACAGTGTTTTTGCAGCCAATTATCATCCTTAAAAACCGTTTATATCAGTATGATTTTGGAGTGGATGAGTAATTCCGTTCATTACGTAGTATCTTGCATTGCGTTTTGCATTTGACCGAATGTTCCCCACAGTGGAACACATTTGAACACACAATTTCCCTGACTTCAAAACAATTTCAGTGATGTATTTTTCTGAATTTATGGTCCAAAATCTAATTATATGAATTTTATGAGATGCGAGTTATAACTCAACGATTTATCTGGGTCGTTATTAGGACAATGGGTTATTCAATACAGTAAAAGGAAGGTAAAATCACGTACGTCGTAAGAAAATGCTTACTCATGTTCACTTATGTTTACTATTTCGAATTTTACAGATTTCTGTTGATTAGTTTAATACAACAATAACTGTGATTAACTAGAAACGTCAAATGGGCAAATAAACGAGACCAGCCGCAGCAGCAATATGAAAAAAAAAGGCTTTCACTCTGGCATAATTTAATATACTATATTGTGTAACAAGGAGGCAAACTCGGTCTTTTTGAGTCGAAAGTAAATTTGCAATGGAGTTGTGGGTGGACACGAATAAAAGCCGAAGACGAATATTGCAAGTACGCGATGCAAAAATACCGTTGCTTCCTTATTCCACGAGATCCTTTGTATAACAAGAGTTTGTTAAATTGAGGTTACGATCGTGTGATGTCCGATTAATTTTGGGACTGCGCATGCGCGGAGTACAGAAAAAACCACTTTCAACTCTTACCACTTAAGAATGCTCTTTATTATACTCCGCGCATGCGCAGCTGTGACTCACACTCGCCATCGTTAAAACAGTTACTTTACGTACCAAACACATGTATGAAAAAACACGTAAAACATACTCGCGTTACATAAACTGCTTATGACTACTGCATTTTGAACTGTTAGTTATGCAGTAGTATGTAGTACATCATTTTAATTTGCTTTTTATACATTTGAAACATATTCTAAAACACGTTTTTAAATATGCGCCACGTGAATCATCCGAATGCGTCCTATTCTGCTGATATACTCAAAATCTTGAACGAAGCCTCTTTGAACTCTTATTCTAAATAAGATCCTGGAGTGTTGCAGTTAATGGAGAAAAGGAAGAATATGCGAATGGAGCCACTCTAATACGCATACTGTAAATTCGAGAAATGGTATTGTCCAAATGTGCCTCACTCTCCCTTGTTATGAACAAATTACATAGCAATTTATACCAATTATTATTGATTCTAAGGTCAATACTCAATTAATATTACGCATCTGCAATTTGTTTAAGGTCATAGGTTGGGAGTAAAAGAAATGGTTTCAGAAAAATTGTCTTGATAAATCGAAAGCAGAGCCTTTGTGTGTCTGTTGTTTTTTGCAAATTAGCGTTGTACAATTAGAAATAGAGGTGATAGAACGCATTCGAACACAACTGTGTTACCTCGTTACATGGATTCATTATAGTCTTTGTTGCCACAATCACTCGAGCGTCAGGTGGTTGCAAAGTGTCGTTTTTGATTTCAGTTTACGCGTTACGCGGGTATCTTAAACAACGTGGCTGTGGCTACTGAAATTGAATTCGCGGTGAGGCTTTTACGACGCACCTACCCACCTACCTCATATCCGAGGACGGTCGTCTTTACGGCCAATTTTACCGAGGAATTAAAAGTGATGCGTCTGTAAAATACCTCTTCAGGGTCTTTCACCAAAAACAGTTAGTTACGCTCGTACCCGTTGCCAGCGTCGTTGGCATCTTTGACTTGTTCCCTCATTATTCTCATTTTTGCATCCTTAAAATACCATTAAGAAATAACGTATATAGTACTATGTATGAATGTATGACGCAGCATAAATATACGTTACGATAACGGGGAAAAAATCAGACCGAGTTATATGTGCTACATGTTTTTTCTCGCTCGTACTCAACTACCAACAGCCAGTATGTTGAGTCTCTTGAAATGCACTGATAGGCCTCAATTATACGGACCACAGTGTTTGACTACGGTAAAACATGCCAGGGCCATATTAAACCCCATATAATGATGTGTATAAATGTGGTGATAAATGGCAGTAATGTAAATTGTAAATAAATTGTAAATTGAACTATATAGGCAATTACTATTTCGAAAATATCTACTTAACAAACTGGACCAGCCCTTCTTCCTTGACCTCAATGATTCTTCCTAAGCGGCAGATTGAATTATTGGCTTTTTGGAACTTATGCAAATCCACGTCAAAATTGATTTTTTATTTTTTTTTTGGTTAATATATTTTGGCAAGGTTTGATGATAATACAAGTTTCATCAATTTATTTGAAATATCCTCAACTTACTCCAATAAGTTAGAATTTTTGGACTGTTAGTACGATTCTTGAAAAAAGAATCAAAGTAAAATAAATTTCGGAAATTTTCTTCATACGTAGATTCTTATTAAAACTCTCAGACTAATTCCGATCAATCCGTAATACCTGTGACATTTCGATTTCGGTTTATTGACTTCAACTAAATTGCGAAGAAGTATCCGAAAAACTGGCCAGTTTTCGTTTTCATTGTAAAAATTATTTCCGCCAAGAACATCGTTGATTTCTTTTCCTTTGATGACTGAAGATCTTTAGTGCCTGGTGAATATCAATTTCATTTAATCTTCCTTGTTCCCTTTTATCACAAATTTACCACTCTCATTTGCTACATCTGCTGATAAAACGGGTTTGCGAGTGTCCACGTGTTTGGCGAAACGACATGTATGGTTAAAAAAAACTCTCGAACTCATTACACCACGTTGCTCAGTAGTTAAAGTCAAATTGAGTATTTAGGTGGGTCGTATTTCTGCGTTTGCGAAGACGGGGTTGGAGGGCCACGTCGCGAAGATCGAGCCATAAATTGCGTTCAAAGTTGGAGTCTCCGAATGAACCCCTGCAGCTGGCAGCTGGTTATAAATTATGGGAAAAGGAAGCTAGCCCCCATATATCACGAAACATATTATTGTGTCACTTACCCAGAACGGCATCGGATGGCTATAATCACGTGGCTTTGCATCCTGCCACTCAGCGTTGGCGTTGGCGCCACGAAGCCATAGCTGCGATCGGCCATGCGTGTCGAAAATATGCAAGACGCACGCCATGTGCGGCTCGTATCGGTCCATCTATGTGAACATGTAAGGTTTGGACAATCATCAAGTTCAAGGTGTAGACGAGATAAAAATCGAAAAACTATGCCCGAAGGTAATCTCACTGTCAGACTTTTTTTTTGGCTATGAAGCAGTAAAGTGATCACATTAAACGTTTGGATGAAAAACTAATTCTTTCCTTTCATTATTTTAGGTTTTATCACTTTCCTGGAAAAACCTAATATTCCGAAATCAAGAAATATATCATTGTTTTTCTTTCAGACTATGGATTATTATCAGCGAATAATATTCGATTCTGAAAATTAGAACACAGCTATCTATTTTGCAAATTGGATTCGTATCATTTGAGTTTCAAAGTATATCCTGAATGCAGTTTCAATGATAAAAATAGATAAAATAACAATCCCTGATCGGTTGTGAGAATAATGAAAAATATTCTACAGAAAAGGGTTTGCGGAATCTATCAGTAGTAGTTATGAAGTTTCAAGTAGAAACATCCGTTTTGATACGTAGTTTTCTTCATTTGTGGTTTGTTTTCAGCATTTACTCTTACCGTGTTCGAAGCAATGTCAATAAATATCTAGCTCATTTGAATTGCACGCACAAATAATCTGAAAATTTTACGAAACCTTAGACATTATTTTTTCGAAAACATTATCGCCCCACGATCTTCAGGCAATGATAACTAGTCAATGTTCAATATAATTTCAGATCAACTGATTGAAAAAACGAATTTTTTGGTGGAAAATATATAGCAGCAATGTTTTTAAATTCAGAATGATGAAAGCGTCTACCTGTAGCTTCGAGTTTGGCCATTCGGAATTAGTCAATGAGGAACTTTGGGTGTGTACGAATGAACCCGGGCAAAGTGTACCCACATATGTGTCGGCATAAGATGAGACGTGAATATTGCGTAGTCACAAAGTACACCGATCGACAGTCTTCACGGCTAATGGACTAACAATAAGTCACCCCAGACGACCATGTCATGGGTCTTGCACGTTCGACAGAGAATCTGGAATGAATGGTCCTTACGTGTAACAATTAGATCCATTCTGAGATGACATTTCGAGCAAACATTTTCTGAATTCCTGCCTATATTATGCCAAGTGGGATTGTCAGTCAATGAATTTCATTGTGCCTTATTACATCGTATATGCTATCCCTTTGAAGTCACGCCTCCATTTTACGTTATTAATTATTTAACGCAGATATAAAGTAGTCGCCAAATTATATTGTAAAATCAAGAACAGATTCGTTCACTGATCAGACTGAACGAATACCCCCCATCATCGGTGAAGGTATCGGTGAATATACAGTGCACCCAATGATTATACAGCGATTTCCTATGGGAAATAATTGGAGATTCTAAAAACATAGTGTAATTGCAAGGATAACAGCTTTAAATTGACTTGACGAAAGAGCGAATTCGGTGGGTGGCATAGTGTAAGAGAACAGATATAATTTAAATTATCATAATTTATATAATATTACATAATATTTATATAAGATATAATTTAAATAAACATCAAAAAAACCTTCGAAACCTGAAAATCACCTTCGAAAATTGATTCATAAATTATTTCACTGCTTAGACCCTGCATCTCCCTTTTTCACAAAATTATGCATAAATCACGCAACATAACTCAATTTCTAGCTTCGTTATTAAATATTTATAGCATTTTGTATACTAATATACTGTATGAAATTCAAAGTCCTTATGAAAAACATAATACAAGCCTTTGGTTTTGGTGACCTTTATGAAATATTATACACCCTCTAAATAAAAAAAAAAAGTTTGATTTTGAGGGTGTGCAATTCGTCTAGACTGCCTGGTATGATGATTTGAATTTTTTCTCAGATAGTAACACTAATGCCGGCTAAAATCTCGCAGATGCAAATTTTATTGAACATTATTACTCTCGTAATAAAATATACATATACAGAGAATGTGGCTGAAACACGCGTGTGATCTAAATGGGGAAAACCACCCTCTTACAGGGAGAGGTTAAAGTTGAGATAAAAGTTAAAAAAATCAAGGAATAGTTTTTTAATTATTTCAAGTCGATTTGGAAGGCAGCCCGGAAAAAATTCGTCAACACCATAAATAAGGACCACCCTGATTAATATATTAGAATTTGAATGTGTTTCACTTGTAACGAGTTCGCAATGATGCGACTTCAAGATGAAACTTGGTCAAAATTTTAATTTCAGCGATCTAAACTCGGTGGATAGATCGTTATACTCTCCACGCGTAAACGAAAAGCCTGAACGAATCACGTTTAAGATGATGACAGATAAGACAACGTAACGTGCAGCTAATTGTCAAGTATCGAAGAAAGAAACAATAGGATGCGATGCGTGATTGTGTGGCGCTTACGATTAGCATAAATTAAATCAATGAGAGTGATTGGTGGATTCCGGTCCATGACGACAATATTCGGACGGGATTAGCCTTTGCCTTTTTATAGATGTGTGACTAACAAAAGTTTGGCAATCCTGGCTGGTCGCCCTCAGCTATTGTCTGCCCATTGTTATGCCCCCACGCCTGCCTACAACTGGCACAGTTTTTCTCGGTGTTTATTGGACGCGGAGTAGAAATTCCATGATTTAGCCTGCGAGCAAAACACTTCAGATCCATGTCGCCATGGGTTCATTCGACTGGGAATAAAACACCAAAAGTCTCCCCGCAGAATGTAATCCGAGTGAAACTCTCGTGTTCCTCGAGATAAGGAAGAGGAGGTGAAGGCGAAGGTGGATCCTTGACAAAAGCAATTCCATTTTCTCATTGTTTTTTTTTTTTTTTTTTCGTTTTGTTTTTATTGCACAATAACAATTTCTCTCCGAGATAAGACGCCGGTGGATATTAACTGGGGATAGAAGTAATCTGCGCGATGAGGCTGCTTCCTTGGGGCTGGAGGTAAAAACCCCGTAGAAATGTGTAGTGTGGGAAACGAAACAGTCGAGATATCTCGATTCTCACTTTTAATCAACAAAAGACTTGACATGCGTGTTTCAGAAAAAAAATGTCATTTTTCGTTAGCAAGTATCGAGCTTCAGATTTCCTAAAACTATTCAAATTATTGCTAAAGTTTTGCATGAAAAATTTTTAAGCTCAGTCAACTCAATGCCGCTCCCAAATGTTGGAGTTTTTCTGTATTCGACGTGAGCTCAAGTTTTCTGATTTTCATGATCATTTGTAATTATTTAACTTTTCGTCCGCTTTCTTCAACTAATTACACGTATTCGTTGTATAATTCATAATCAGCGAACGCTACACTAAAGCTATTAATAAATATGTATCAAGGTTTCGATACTTAATTCCTTCGTCCTAAAAGTTCTTTGGAGTACTCGCACTTCAAATGTTCGAGGCTATCCAAATCTTGTTGTATCTTGTAATGTATCTTGTGCAAATATCGATCTATTTTGCCGATCGAGTTTCCTATTGATTATTAAAAAATATGTGAACATGGATCATTTTCAGCAGCCATGTAAAATACAGAACTCTTTTACTTAGATACTCGTGCTTACCGAAACGAATGTAATAAGTTAAAAAAAGAAATAGAAGCATGAAAGTGAAACGGTTGTAAGGATCGTCGAGATCGTGAAGAAAGGGTCGAAATATCTTGAATAAGATTCAGTCTCATAAGCCCTTAGTTCGTGTTATCTTTTATAGCGTTGAGCATTTGCGGTGAATTGCATCTCTTCAAAGACCTGCTGCACCGCATCCCTGCCATGAATAAAATAATATATCTTTGGAGTTCAGACAGTTGGCAGAGATTTTTCTTCTTTCTCCATTTATTTTTTTTTTTTTTTTTGCGCCTGTTTAACTTCCGCCCATTACAACATAACGAAGTGATACAGAAACGCGAGCAAGAGAAAGGAGGAGGAAAATCCGAAAAATGAAAAGAAAAGAAAAAAAAAACAGAAGAATATGATCTTCCCGATCGTGAAACATCTGCAACTGATGAATCGAGCCATTATGCAGTACCGAACTTAATGGGGTAACGCCATTGTAAAAACCTAGAAACAAGCAATTTTTTGACCATTATTTTTTGGATGTAAAAAAAGAAATAAGATAATAATATTCAATAAAGTTATTAGGCATATATTTAAGTATAAACCGAAAAAAATATTCAAAAATTGCGACACAGGAGCCATTCTCGCGAGACATGTTCAATTCGGCGACACATTGTAACTGGTGCAAATTGGAATCTGGAAAAAAAAGAAAAAAATTACCTCATCAACATGTTTATAGCTGGTGAAATACGTAGGGGATTTTCCATAAGTTAATTTAAGCATTATTTATCCACAAATGATTGCCCTTTTCTGTCGAAAATTTAACGTGTTTTATTTAGATACTCGCCAGTTACACAAAAAACAGTATTTATTAAATCCCCTACATTTTCACCAGCACCGGTAAACATGTAGATTAAGTAATTTTCTTTTTTCACATTCAAATGTGCACCAGTTACACATTATTGAAGATTTTTTGGTAGTAATTTTTTGTATCATACTCAAATATATGCCTAATAACTTTCTTAATTATTGTTATCTTATTACCTTTTCTTTTATCCAAAAAAAATTTTCAAAAAAGCGCAATTTTTATGTTTTTACAGCGAGTCTACCCCTGAAGCGAAGCCTGCAACAAAGAACGGACAACAGTGCAGAGATGCCTCGTGTTCAGCAGAACTCTCGGCTGCCTCCGGCGTCGGTGGACGCGTGATGAATCGGCAATCAGTTTAAACTAGCATAATTGCACGTTCTCTCGGTAAACAAAGACGGAGACACTCGTCGATAGGGGATCGGTGGTATTAATTACTTCGGTGCAGAAGCGAGCAAATAACTTTCAAGTGTCGAGCAGTGCGCGGCTGGAGTGAAAAGGAGGACCGGTTAAAAGTTGGCACGATGTGTTTCCGAGGAACAAGCAAAGCCTGGCGAACACATGCGTGTGTCCTCGGAGCATTAACTCGAGAAGTCTCCCTCTCTCTTGGGCTGGGAGATCGGCTGTTCGTCTTGCTGCGTCAGGATTCAATTGCGCGTAACGAAATTCAACTGTGAAGTAAAGTACGTCAGCTAAGCCTTCGATCTCAGCTGCCGGAAAAAGGACTCTCTGTCCAATTTTGGCAGCCTTGATCCTCGCCCGACTATCCGGGTATACGCGACGTTGTTCCATGCAGCGAAGGGCTTGCACAACTCGTCGATTACGCCGTGTCCGTTGAGCTTGCGGCACGGCAGCAGCAACAGCACTGAGCTCAAAAAGCTCCGTCGACCGAACTTTCCCCGCTAACAAGGCGTTATTGTTGTGATTACAGACGGACTTCCATGATGATCGAAACTTGTGCGAGATAATAAATACGTGAAGGCCTGATTGCACGGTCGGTGGGAGAGGAGGAGGAGGAGGAGAGATCGGGGAACTTGGGAAGAGGTGCTGTTTCTAGGTGTAGGCAGTTGCGTCTCTTGCGCAAGACGCTGCCGGATCGGGTCCATTGTGACTCGCTTCAACCAGGCCTCTGAAAATGTCTCCTGGCTCATTCAGAATTTGATTAGTTACAGGTGAGAAAAAAAGTCGAGCTAAATCGTTCCCTTCGATCCCGAGCCACCTTTACCTACAGAGTTTCATAACTCTCCAACAGCTTCGCCTGAGATTGAGTCTCGGTATCAATACCCTGGATTCGGTATTTCGCTTAGCCTTATAGACCGGTAAATAAGCATGAAAAGTAGTACTTTTTGGTATGAACCCGCAACTTGATCTAACTGTAATTCGATGACGTTGAAAGGAGTGGTGATAATAATTCTGCAATCGACCCCCGAGATTATTATAAAAAAAGGGTTTCAACCGCTTAATTCGGAACCTAATAACTTTACGAAGAAATGTATGAAACAAGAATTGGGGGGAAAAGAGACGTGAAAAAGTATCCTTTGTTCATCTTCGTATCTTCAAAAATAAGCATTGCAGCGTTGAAACCATGAATAAAGATTACAAAATTATTATCACCGTTCGATTCAGCGACATCGAATTACCTTTAGATCAAGTTTCCGGATTCATGCCTTTCGACTTTTTTCCTGCCCTTTTGTTCGTATCCGCTGCCTCGACTTTTCTTCGAAACTTTTTACGTTATTTAACGTAATTTGGATCCGGATGGATTTAATCACGGAATGAAAATAATAAGATTGCGTGTTTCCTCGAAGAACTGGAGGGTTTTTATGAAATTATGATTTTATTTCTCCTCTGCACTAAGAAATTCAATTTAAAAAGTTGCATGGATTGTGTTGAGTTCCCAACCTCCGTAAGGTAAACACACATTATCTGAATGCGCAAGAACAATTACAGCAGCACAAGTAAAGTTAACGGTAATTTAATCTTCTGCATGTGATTTACCGCGCATGCAGCGATAATTTATATGAGTCAGAATTTGCGAAACTCACACTGAAAGCGTTGCGTTGATCTGAAATGCCTTATTTGAAATTTTGGGTACTACATAGAGATGTGAGCGGATTAAATTCAATCCTCTTTTACGACAAGCCATATATCAGAAAAATCCTTGAGCAATTTTGAGAAAATTCAAAAGTTGAGACATTTTATTCTAATAAATGAATCCCAGTTTTTGAGACGCGGACATCGATCCAGTTTCGAGTTACACATTTCATCCAGCTTCGAAAGCAGTGATACAAAGAAGTTTAATCTACAAAAATTTTATTCCTCAAAGTTCGAGTCGCGAAGAGTGAAGACACCTGAGAGAAATTCACTTTCGCTCTAAGTAAAGCGAGGACGCGTCGACTCGAGACGGTTGCTGACGACGTACTTCTAGCACCGACATGAGGCGGTGGCGATGAGGACGCGAAGGACGCGGTTACCAAGGCGTGAAAATATTACCGTCTAACTGCCTCATTCTCTGGCGGACGCAGAAAAAAAACTCTAATTAAATCCAAATCGGCAGTTGAATACATCACGCAATGCCGGCAGCGTGACTACGTTTTCGATCCAATTTAGTTCGCCTTTTATTTTCCCGGACCCGTATGTAGATGTAGGTATATCCTACCGCGGAAGATACGCCCAATAATCCTGTCTCCAAACGGAATAATTAGCCCGGGCACAGAATGTGGAAAATTAGGAGTAGATCACATCTGCAGATGGATTCATGCCCAAATTACTGCCCAGTTCAGAAATGCGCAGGTTAGGGACCTACCCCAACACGTAGAGGGCGAATGCTACGCACTCGGTATTGATTTTGAGAGCAGACACCCAGGAGAGCTGGAAATTAGGGTGGAATTTAAAGTTCACGATTTCTGGAATGGACATGTTCCGACCAATTGGGCCGTCTTGCAAAAATGTTTCAATTTTTTTCAACGGAAAGTCTCGGTCATGTTATGTAATACGGAAAGAATCGAATTTCAGTATTCTTCGATAGTCAAGAATTCCTGATTACGTATATGTGTAACAGGGAATTCAAATATTTGAATCTACGAGAGTACATTCGAAAACAAATATTAAAATATGTTCGGTTTTCGCATCTAGACTTTTGTAGACTTCATCAGTTTTTCAATTTCGAAACAAACCCATTCGAGTAGGTAATCTGATTTTGTTTGATCGTGCACCAAGAACATTCACTTCAATAGTCGAGAATTACTTATTACGTATATTTACAATAGCGAATTCAAATATTTGAATCTACGAGAGTACATTCGTAAACGAACATTAAAATTTACTCGGTTTTCGCATCTCGACTATTGTGCAATTTTGCAATTTCGAAATAAACCCACTCGAGTAAGTAATCTAATTTTGTTTGATCATGCACCAAGCAAACTCGCATCGACAGATTTTTAATGCTCAATGAGAATGGTGACGCCGTACTGGCCGAAAATGGCTAAAACTGATAGTCTGTTTTTGGTTTTAACCACAGACGAAGTTTTCTCGATAAAGAAGAGGAAAAACTTTCTTTCTCCAAATTTCAATCCAATGCAAAAGCAGTAATTAGTATTTAATAAAAAGTTGAGTATTTTTTTGAACAGAATAACAAAATGTAACAGAAAGCTGAGTCTAAAGGATTCATTAGTTTTGACAAAGTCCGAGCAGTGGTAATAATACACGTGTAGCATTCAATACGGCAACTCTTTTTTACTTCTTATTACTTTGCCCAGTGCAAAGTAAGCAGCGCTCGTCGTTACCAGCTCAAGGATTAACCGTCCTGACTTACATTAGTCAGTCAATAGACCGATAGAAGAATCATACGGGTTGACGACGATTACGAATAATTTGCGCATTATTCGATGTGCCGTCTGCCAATATTTGTTCGATATACATATTGAGCAATGCTTTTTCGGATTTGCGGCAGCCCAAACTTCGTTGGAGTAACGTTAACCCCGAGGTTCAGAAGCCCTGAAGATTTAGAGCTGGCTAAATCGAATTGATGCTCATGCATTGTGTGATACGATCGTAAAATTCCGCGGAAAATCGATGCCGGAATTTTTCCAGTCTCTCCTTTCCACTGCTACATAGTCTCCGAACGTGAACCGAATTATACCTAGGAGCAGCACCGTAGCTAAGGATTATGGCGCCCAGGGGTTTGTTAGAAGACCGGTGCCCACAAACTCTAAAAATGACGGTAAAAATTTTTCCACACCCTAGAATGAGATGCAATGGATAAAATTGTGTTTTTTGGAATAATTTTTGATACAAGAAATCTACATCGAGAACATATTCTTCTCTAAATGGTTCGCTTGTTTGTTGGAACAAATTATATCGCTTTTACCATTGTGGCAGCTAACACGTAAGTGCTACCAAAACCAGTTTCAGACAAAAAAAGTTCGGCTTGCAATTTTTCATGAAACGAGATGTATACATTTTTTTTTACCGTCAATAGCTACGTGAATATTTGACCTCGAAATTTACATCTCTATTCTTTTAATCTTTCACTTTATCTATCATACTGCCATTGAATGTTTTGTAAACATTTAAATTGCTTAATGGATTGAAGATTAGAGACAAGTGTACGAGAAAATTTTTATCGAAAATCGAAGGATGAAAATTCTTAGTTGAAACTTTTATCGTAATCATTCACAGTTTAGCCGCTATAACAAAGTAAACGATTAAACTATTTATAATAAATAAGGGGACCGTTTGCAGAGAATATAACTCTTGAAATTTGGATTATATACGTATGGAAATATAAGAAAAACAACTATTGAAATGACTCTATTTCGTATAGATACGTATTTAAGTGTGTGCACTTGATGGCGTATGAACTATGCGAAGAAAATATCATAATTTGTCCTAGAACATTTGCTTGGGGATTCGATATGAACAATCATTGATACGAATTTGAAAGTTGTCTATTGCAAATTTGTTGTTATTTTGTTCAACACGGCAGCAGAAATATTTTTTTCCAACGTCTGCTTGGAAAATAAAATTTTCGAAACTTTTGAAGCGTGCATAAAGTGCCCCACTTCCGAACAGTGCAGTAAAACGATAATGGCGCATGCCCACAACTAAAGTGCTTGATTTTACACCCTAGGGCCTTCTTTGGCGCCTGCACACTTTTGAATGACGCAATTTTACGCAATGTCAGTGGAACGTTCGTTACTTCTGGAATGAAACTTTCCTTTACAGGTGTTGAAAAGAATAGTAGCATGCGCTGCTTCGGAGAAGATTTTCTTCTTAAGATCAAGAATGACTAAAAATAATCAGTTTTTTACCAAACTCGATTAATCAATGCATCGATTATTTTTAGCTTAGTGGCCATCGCTAGTCAAGATTACGATTCACTTTAGTTCCTCGTAATTACACTATTCTCAGGCCTAATCACGGTTTGTTTTCGCTTGGTTCGGTTCCGTTCGATTTTAGTTTACTTCGATGTTTCGTTCGGTTCACTTGAATCAAGATCAACCCTGTCTTTCATTCAATCTAGTTCGTGGTTTAGTTTTGATGTATTCCTGACATTTTTGTTCGATATTTTGTTTATCTTGGTTATGATTCCACATCAATGAACAATTTCAATTACACTTTCGCAGGCATGTTGCTGTGGATATTGAGTTAGTGATTCATATATTTCAGCAGACCTTATTTTTAATCGTATAATTCACACTACTGTAGGTTAGTGGATTACATTTACTTAGATTCAACTTAGTCTTAAAGCTTATTTATCTCTAATGATTTAGTTTCGTTCGATTATTTTTTATTCAACTTATAAGTTAACTTAAAATATAAATATTTTAGTCCATTTTGTGAAATTCAATGTTATTTTCATTGTGAAGTGATTTTTTCAATTTACCATGTACCTATAATATTAGCTGGTTTTTGGTTAAATTTAGTTTCATCAATTGATCTAGTCTATTGAAATGTAATTATTTCAATCTCATTTCTCATCAACAATGTGAATTACTGTACGAGTTAGATTACACATGTAATGACTTCAGCAATACTTCTTAGCTTGTTTCGTTTCAGTTCTGATCGGTTTACTTAATTGATTTACTACAATAAAAGTCTTAAATTATTGCCATCCGTTCAGTTGAATTTCAAAACCACAGTCAGCTGCTTACGTAATGACTAGTATGCATCGATTCCTAGTCGACCAATTAAAATTGAACAGTTTTTAAAACTATATCACCTTTCAATTTTTTTTACATCTGTTCAAATCGCGGATGCAGTAAATGAATATAGAACTTGGTTAGTTTATCCAAACGCATACGCGATACCGAGGTAAATTCAGTTTTTTTAATTAGCCGATGTTGACGATTGTACGTGTACGTAGCCGAGGCTGGTCTATAATGAGGAAGGCGCAAATAATTAATCAAAGTAAACGCACCCGGAAGTTTATTCTGGCGCTAAACAAACTGCTATGTACAAGAAATAAATAGGTACACATCGCGAGATATTGTGAGGTGTAATAACAATAGCTTCCCGTGTGCACTCGGTTATACACATGGTATAAGCTAATTTTCATATTCTTAGAAGACGCATTTCACCTTCGATAGAAAGAAAAAGTACTCATCTATGTAACATTAATGATGGTAGAGATAATTATTTCGCAATGGTTTTGCGAAGATAGAGGAATAAACAAACGAGTCGAAAACCGCACAGGGAGAAATTTCTAGTAATGGCTGATATACAGTGATTACTTATTTTCATTATCTATAAAAATCAAAATATAACAGTCCGGGTATAAAATGAAAATAAGTTTAACAAGAAAACCTGGTAAGTGCTACTATTCTTTTCGATTATGATCACTTATGGTATTTAATTTTTTGTGATTGCAGCAATGATAATTTTATATTGCCCGAACAAAAAATGTATATGTTAGGTATCTGTAATGTAAAATGTATTGTCACATTATGCGACAGCATAAATATATTAGTGAAACGTATAATTTACTTATAGTCTATGGATAATAAATGGATGTTAAGGCATTATTCAACCGAAAATGTGTACTAAACTAATGAACCACACGAAGTAGTTACTTATACCAAATGTTTTTGCAATTCCAACAATATTCGAACCATTCTTGTAACGATACTTGATTTACCAAAATTTTGCAGTTCACTGTACGAATGAGAATTTTCTCAGTACTTACATAATAAAGACAATAATCATGAACTGTTTGACAACCTGCTCGTTCATTGAAACATTAGCTGTACTAAGGCAGAGAAGCAGCGTCGTCCGATTCAATTTCTCCACAGACTTAAGCCTCGGCGCTGAAGTATTTGAAAAATAGAAAGCTGCACGTGAAGTTCTGTATGTGAAGTGCAGGCCG
Organism: Neodiprion virginianus; assembly: GCF_021901495.1. Lineage (NCBI taxonomy): Eukaryota > Metazoa > Arthropoda > Insecta > Hymenoptera > Diprionidae > Neodiprion > Neodiprion virginianus. Next base: position 11,327,539 of record NC_060881.1, on the reverse strand, counting down.
AGGGTAAAAATTCCATCAAATATGAACTGCGAGAGTGCCTAGAGCTCGATGGTGCCCCGAACCCTTGAAGCAGCACTCACTGTCAAAGGGCTTTATAACAATCTGTTCCCTCCAACTCCCGTCCCACTCTCTCTCTCTATATACATTTTTCTCTTCACGGACCCATCATCCTGGCACAACGCATCCTGTCGCTTACAAAGACAAATCAATTTCTCAAGGACCCTACCAGGACTCAGCTTTAGCTTCCTCCGCAGACAGGTTATTCCAGCCTGCAACGACAAAATTACTCAAGTCCTTCGTAATTTACTGCAGCCACTCATCTGGCGCTCCTTCATTTCCGAGAAATTGAACTGCCAACGTCTAGTGGTTTCGCTCAAGCAATTGTTATCTGCTTCGTGAGTATTAAGAATTAGAAATTTCGAGAATGAAGCGTAACAATGAATTAAGAAAATTAAAGAAAGCTCAGATTTCGATGCTTCATTCCATAAGGCTGCAAAAACGTTGAAACTCAAGTAGATTCATTCGATTTTCTTCTGTGATGTCTCATTTTGTTCAGAAGACGATCTTCTGCAAAGTCACCGGAGCGGGCTTATTTCTCTTTAGTAGTCAAATCGATACGGCTGTCGATTGATTGTCATCAATATTGGTATAATATTGTAAAATTAAATATTTAATACTGCTAGCGTCATAAAAATATGTTCCACAGAATTTGTAGAAAATATTCCTAAACTAAGTAAAATAAGTCATGGTACAATGAAATGAGAGGAATCTAATAGATTTTTAATTGTTCTAAAGCAATTCACAATAACGCATCGGTATTTCCAGTATTTTCAATTTTCACATGTTTTATAGCTGTCAAGATATTTACGAGTACGATAATTTGACGAAAACTGAATGTACGACTATCTTGTATCAAGGTGAATAAAAATCGTCGATTTGTGACTAGCCAACCTCTTAAACCAATTCATGGAATTCCAAGTGCAGTAAAGTATCAATTTTCCGGTACTGTTCCTCCGAGTCTTTAGTATCCATAATAAACTTCGGACATCCGAAATGCGTGATCCGAGTTCACCTATAATGACAACGTGCACGTGCGTTGCAAATATTTGCGACAAGGCGTCGGACAAATTGCTCATCCATCCGTCCAGCTTCCCCTGACACTGGAAGCGTTGGCACATGACGTCACCGGACACATGTGCACCACCAGCTCCCTCTCGGCTCACCCTCGCTTTCCACACAGTCGAATACCACACGTTATCATTGTAAGCTTCCAATGTGGATTCATGGAAATCAATCAACTGCGAGGACAGTTCAGGGTGAGCAGGCGACCGGGTCAGGGGTCAGAACTAAGGATTTCGACCCTGAGTTGTTCTAAGGGGTCTTTGTTCCCCATTCGATGCTGCATCCACGGCGGATGATGCGAATTGATATGTTCTCAGGCCAATCGCATTTTTCCGATTCCTCACGTGCGTGTAATAACGTTCTCAAAATCACTAGGCACCGAGAGTACGTATCGATTACTTTCTGTTTGATTAGTTTTTTTTCTCGTGACTCCTTTGACTTGTGTTTGGCCTCCTATATAACAGCCGAAGCTTGCCAAGACTCCTTAATTCAATGTTTGTATACAGCCGTGAGCCAAATTTCCAATCGTATCCTTCACGGCCGCTTACGCAAATGTTTGTTCCTTTAAGAACAAGCAGGTGTAAAGTATTCAACACAACAAGGTATATTCAGGATCAGCTTCATTTGTCGTTTATGTCAACCAATCCTGCAAGCCTGTTAACATCGGAAAATCATGAACACATCTGCTTCGATACGAAGTCTTAAACACGAGCACATCGAAGTTCGATGTTCGGTACTGCACACGAATTTCCGGTCCGACTGCAATTTCACCATTTTCAAAATGCACGCATCTTGATTACTGTTTTATAGTCCAAGCCTGATGAAATCTTCACTAGAATCTAAGAACACGATTATATCTTATGCTTGTAATCTTGCTTACTTTTTTTCTCTTTTTGATACTATCAAAGGTAGAAAGATACACATTTTTCAAAATTCAATTAACACAAACCGTTTTATAGATATCAAAGAACTGGTGAACTTCATCTCCGGTACCACAATAACACGTCATATATGCGTACTGGCAGATACAGGTATCCACCGTATTTGAACATAGAATTGATGCTTGAATTGTCAATAAATCACGGCTGAAAACTTGTTCTACAGTTCCAAATCTGTACATTTGCCAAATAATCAGAAATGGTTTCAATTTTCTCATTCACATTTGAGCTGGCTCCTCAAATTATTTTTCATAATTGTTAGAAAATTCATCCGGACGTGCGTTATAGGTTTAATTTGCACGAACCATTGTTCAGCAGAATACAATTGAGGGATGAAACACGCGCTGCGTATTGAGATCAGTTGTATATTAATATGGATCAGCTGTAGGGATCAGCGAAAGGTTGGGGTGTTTTGACGATCTGCACCCAGAAATGGGGGTATTTAGATACAAGGGGATTCCCAATCGGTGGGGTATGATGAATACGGTTAGCAGCTTAAATGTCTGGATATATGATAAAGAGTCGGTAAATGATGGATTTTGATTTATGGATTCGCCGAACCGAGGATAACGCTAAATTACTAGGATCATAAACCGTGCGAGAAACTATAAAGAATCGCGCGGGGTGGCGAATTTCATGCGAAACATTGCAGTTACGCGAATCAGTGATTTTCTTTTACACATCATGTGTTGTATGGTTGGAAGTCTGCGACAAGACATCAGGTGGAAAATTCATAGAATGCAAATAAACCGGTGGAACTATGCCGATCAATGATTCACCGAAAAGGAAATAAGCAAACAAGCCATAACCCTTCGTCAGATTATGGTAATATGGAAGTGCTTCTCGACCACCGGGCATGCAAAGCTGCGAATTAGGAGGTCATCTCAAATTTCACTCTGCCAAATCTTATGAAGATATCTTCGAGTTTCAGAAACGACTTGGCCCGACTCCTCCTCGGTTTTATGGGTTTGGTATATATACGCACGCCCAGCTTCTGTCCGTGCCATGCTGTCGACTTGACACCATGCGTCCCATCCTCCGGACCCAGCCTAGCAACGCTATTGATTTCCTCTCGCCCCATGCGAGAACTATCGCCTGCACCGGAATGCACGTACTATATCCAGAGAATAAACAAGCAAACATCGCACGAGCACCCAAAATTGCATTCCGGGCTAGGATGGCTCTGGCACATATCGTCTTAATTAGATCTGTTATATTTTTGGCACAACAGAATCAAGCTGGAGCCTTAATTGAGAGAAAACAACCTTTCACCAGTGCAATGCAGATAACCGAGGGACGTAATTGATTCTTCGACACTTCTTTATTATGCTCAGTTACGTCTGCAGAAGGACTGATGCAGTCTGGTTGACTGGAAGGAATGCACATGTATACGTAGCGTGGTGTTCTCCTTCCGGATGAGACCACAATCAGCCGACAACTGGTCACAGGTACCGAGTCAATCAATGCGCAATAACTTAGTTAAACGAAGAAATAATGGGTAATCGAGGTACCCCAGTATCGAGACTTGGCGCCTCGTTAATCAGAGATCGTGTACTATTCTGGAAGCTGGTTTATCAGCCCAGCAGCATGACTCCGCAAAGAGAAAAAGCTCGCAGATGACGTCACCTTGCATTAGTCAGCTATACCTGACTTATACCTTCCGCTAAGAGACCCTGCACGCAGCCTCTGATACCTTACAGCTCCTGCGATCGCCACATAAGACGCACTTGCTGAGAGGGCGCCACTGTATGGATCGAAGGCCATCCGTATTTCCGAATCGCAATCGTCGAGCCAAATTAAAGGTCGCTTGCAACTCACGGTTTCGAAACTCTGCAGCGCTTGTACTCCGTGAAAGGGGATGTGATTGGAGTGCTCGTATGGATGAATGTATTCATGCAGCAGCCTCGTCAAGGTTCTTAGTCAATCTTTCAACGCACAGATGTCGGGATCGGTCAGAGCTCACTTTTCATAACTAGAGAATAGAAGCTAGTAGAAACGTTTTTCGAGAGGTATTGTTGTGAAATCAGCTCCGAATCGTAGTGACAGCACTTTATGCATACAGCGTTTCGGACTCATAAAATCGGTACTCAGATATTTATTTTTAAAGGTTATTAATATATTTATACTGCAGTGCTGCAATTGGAGATTTAAGATCAAGTGTAACAAGTTCTGATTCCAATTGTCCATGTATAGTTCATGCACTGGAAACTTGGCAGTCATTTGGAGCAAGAATTGCTCATGAGTTGACACTGAAGTCTTTTGTCTATGGTTTCCATCAAGATTTGCAAAGACATGCCGCACAACATTAAAAAAAAAAAAAAATATAGTACTATTGAGACGTTTTGGAGTATCGACTGCACGACCCCTGATAGAACCCATAAAAACTGCTATAACATCAGTACTGTTAGTAATATTAGTACGTATATTAGATTTACTTTGACGTACAGTCGCAATTATATGGTATTACTGACTTTATGTCCAGTAGAATTACTTTCCCATACATCTGTGATATGTATACTACAACGTCAGTCACTTATTTAATAAACTGGTTCTGATAGGAATCGAGTGACTTAAATCCTGAATAGTTCCTAGACAACTGCATCAGACAAAATAATAGTTACAATATCCCATTAAAAAAATGTCGGATGTACATATCTATCATACTTCGTATTGTACACATCTTCAGGAACTGTTACTGTACATCCAACAGAGATTGCTGAGCTGGAATGGGAATGACGATGACAAGCTTGTACGAAAATTTGTAGGAATTTCTTTCAGCTTAGCGTGTAATAGCTCAAGATTTTTCGTTTATTATAAGCTTGAAATAATCACCAAACTAAAAACACTACCAAATTGTTACGAAAAAGGTCTCTTCGTGTAGCGGGAGTTTGCCTATCCACCAATATTCTTCCGCGATGAAAAGTTTCAACGAGCACATAGAACAGTAAGGAATGAAGGAAACTAGACCTGATACATATTCCAATTCGAAGAAAAAAGCTCTCTTGACGATCGTAGGCAGCGTTGTAGGTACACACGAACTCGGTAATACGAATCTGTCGAGCTCGTAGTCAGTCTCTACATGAGAGCACAAATATGCATGTGTGGGTCCACTTGTACCGCATCTGTGGTAACGATGTTACGTGCGTGGTTACATGTGTAATATGTGTATATACCACAAGTGCATCGCACGATAGAAACCCACAAGAATGCGTCCAGGGTGGAGCAATGCTTTTGCATATAACCACCGCAGCTTAACGCTTCTCCGGAAGGAACAAGCAACAAAACACCTCCAACTACGCTGATTGGAAATGCTCTCAACCAGCACGCTCTTGGTGAGATTTGTCTTTTCCTTGTACCCTGGAAACAGCAGACCTTGAAAGTATTTCTACCTCTGATCTATCGAGTTGTGGGTAACAACGATGATCCAAGTTAGGATCGCAGCCGATACCTTACATTGTTCTTCTTCACTTTCTTGATTCCATTATGCGAGCAGTTTCGTCGGAGGTTAGATGATTCAAAGAAATATGTAGAATGAAATAGAGATTCAGCTTCAATTATAAAGATAACGGGAGTATGCGAAGTTCTGGAGAAATTCAGTCCAGCAAGAGTAATCAAGCCGAGAAATAAAAAGAGAAATGTTGCAGCGATACTGTTACAAGAAAAGGATGAATAAAAAATGTGAGGAGTGACGGAGAAAGGAAAAGCAATTTCTCCTAACCGATTCACTTTTAATTTCTTTCAAGATGCGGTAGCTGCCCAATACAGAGCGCAACATCTGAAACCTCGCCTCGTCTTACATCATCTCAAAGCCTACCTCACTTCGGTTACACGTTGACGGGTGCTTTCACCTTTCTCCAGGCCCGCGCGACTCTTTCTCTCTCGGGTAAGCATTCGGGCCAAGTTCACTAGGACTCGACTTGCGTATTAGCAAAAGCAGCGAGTCGCCTTCGAGCTCGATACACCGTTCTCTTTTCGTAATTATCGTTCATGCCATTCCGAGCCTGATTGACGGCGTAACCGGTGCTCGATGTTACAGTTCCGCCATTGTCTAAGTGAGAATGCCAAAAATGTGACCATTGGCCACGTGCAGTTTTTGATATTTTAAAGTCTCTCCGTCAGATCTTCATCTCGCCGCTCTGAGGACGTTTTTCTGTAAAACTGTGTAAAAATTCTTTAACGTATTTTTCCACCATTCCGGTAAATGTTGGTGACTTTTTACGCCAACGTTGGTGTGCTGAAAATATTGCTATAGATATTTCCTCTTTCCTTAGATCTTCTCTAAATAGCTCCGAATGCCATGGGTTCAAATTGTTCAGTAATTGTCTGTCGAAATGACACCGCGTTACTGTTTCCTGTGATATTAGTATTTTCTTGAATTCCCCTCAATTTTGCTAACGATTTGTGCACGGAAAAAAAATGATGTTGGAATTACATCACCACAACGTTAAAACTATTTAAATAGCTTCCGTAGTTGACTACTAGGCCCCCAGACAAGTTCGATTCTCTCCGGACAGAAAAACAAACCTTACTTAGATGTTAGACTTCTCAAATGCATTCAAAACATAATTTTTTAATTGAGAACTCGTATATCAATGATTATTCACAGAAGATGCATCTCTTTTGTAGCAATACCATGCTTATCGATATGAATAACAAACAATATTAAATTAACAATAAATTCAAGAATGTTCTGATTCGTTACAAATGCATTGCATAGAAGCAAAATTTCTTGTATTTTGCAGCGAATAATTGGATGCAATACGTCTAATTGACAGACGTTGAATTTTAACAGGTATGTAATCGATTACAATAAATAACACAACTCTACATAAAAATTTTTCGTCCGTTTCCTAAAATTTATTTTATGATTTTTCTTTTTATTATGCTCCAAAATAAAGGAAAAGTACCCATAGTCCATGTAAAGTTTGCTTTTGTAGTAGTTTTGATAATAATACATTCTTTTCAGTTATCGTAGAAATATTAAATAGTTCTGGAACATTTAAAAATACCGCCAAAAAAAAAGTTTGGAATAGTTTTAAAGCAGTAGTCTTTGGATTTTTAGGGAATAACAAAAATGAAAATTACCAAGTTCTAGTTGAAAATTTGTTAAAAAACTTTATAACCATGGGTTGCAGAATATCTCTAAAAGTACATATGCTGCATGCTCATTTAGATAAATTTGAAAACAACATGGAGGCGTGCTCAGAAGAACAAGGAGAACGTTTTCATCAAGATATTATGAACTTCGAACAACGTTATCAGGGCCAATACAACGAAAATATGATGGGTGACTACATTTGGGGTTTAGTAAAAAAAGTACTTATGAACATGAAAGAAAAAGTAATAGGGTTCACTTTCAAACTTTTTTCCACTATTTTGTAATTTGATATAATAGTAAAAGTTGATAAAAATTACATACAAATATATTTGTTTCTAGTTATCAATGAATAAAAATTTTAACTACCGATTTTCTAAAATACACTTCAACCGTTCTCCTGGATAGAAAAGCAAACTTTTTCAGGGCATATACATTTTTTTCATCCAACTGTCGATAAATCTATCGAAATTTCATACCCTCTGATCAAAGTCAAAATTCGTGTTGGCCCGTGGAATCAATCAAATACCTTAAACGAATATCAGTTGGTCAATATGCACCATTTCCATTGAAAAAATTGTTATATGACACACTACAATCGATTTGCATTAATCTAGTTGTTAAGTTTACAACTGCTGACGAAACAGTTGCATGCGTGAACGATAAGATGTACCTAATCCAATTGATGTTTTTTTATCGTCAATTTTTTTTTCGACCACAGATGCTCGAATCACAAACTGAATTCTGCACAGATGTGACTAACTCAGCGAACGCTTAGAAGAAATGAATGACAGAGAGCAGTTACCACTAGGATACACTTAAGGCAGCTAGTCAAACTCGATTTACGAGTACATCGTGACATTATGCTGACTGATATATTCGTATGATGAAATCGGCAAATCGAGGACCGAAGTAATTAAAGCTCGTCAGCGGTGTTTATATTGGCTCAGATATTGAGTGGTAGTAAATTTTGAAATGCCGTCGAATATACCGTTCCTCGGACAGTTATAAAACTTCCGATGATATTCAGGAAATATAAAAATTCATATTCTCAGCGTGATACGTATGCCTGGAGCAGAGGATGTTATAACGAGGCATAATCGCACACGCTACGCCAGTAAAGTTGAAGTTCATTTAAAGCAGTCTACGGAGGATGTTGGACACATTCTATTCCTACGAAACTATTAAAAGAGCGGTAGCTTGCCCGGAATCTCTACCAAACGGTTAATCAAATACCGCACTTATCATCGATTAGGTACATACAACGTAGGAAGATTCGCGGCCATCCAACAACCGTAACCGTTAATGACAATGCGTGTAATACGTGTAATTTATGAAATCGTGGTACTAATTTCTTTCGCAGAAAAATGAATCGACAATGTGCTTCTACGTGTATCGATAAGTTATCACGCTTTTCACGCGACAGGCTTAAATTGAAACGAATTTCAACGAACTCTTTCGATCTTTGCCGAAGATCCGTTGCATAATACCTACGCGATCCAAGGTAATGGGTGCGACTCGAAAGTTGCGCTCCACTTCGTTTCGTTCAAGTTTACTTCAGGTCAAGTGCTGCAGCACGGCACGTACGTCGGTACGGGTACGCGTTGCGGTGATTGCTTCTTTTTCCCAATTTTTTTTTCCAGCCTCCAATTTTTTTGTTTACTTTTTTTCAACGGATTTTTACTGAAAACTTCATTACCCGGCAAACGAAAACGAATTTACGAAGGTACAAGAATCCTGCCTTCGTCATCTTCGTCGAAAATTTCAGAGGATTGTAAGTGATGTGAACAGTGATGGTTGTTACTTAACTCGTCGACTACGAGTTGTGCTGAAATGTGAATTCAGTCATTACCGTTTGATGAAATCAGTGCCCGATCGTGACGTCAATGCTGCGGGTGATCATCGCATGAGCGCGACTCAGAGTTCGGCAAAATAAATCATACGTATAATACTTACATACCTGGAGATCGTACAGTTGTGACTAGTAGCATTGGAAATCGCTCTGTAATTTACGCACACACGTGTATCGTGAGTGTATTCATATACGCATATACATGTATTGCAACATGAAACGGAGAAAAAAAGAAAGGTTGAATCAGGGAAAAAACCCGCTACGCACGAATTCCCAGAGGGGAATGCGTAGAAGGACGTAAATGCAGGATAACTTTTTTTCATGCCCTTTGGAAAGCAGTAAAACGAAATTATGATCGTCTGAGATTTATTCTTAGTTTTTAGAGATAATTCGTTTCATTAATGAATGAGAAAAGAGAAAAAAAAAAAAAAATAGTATCGTACTGAAAACGTAGGCAATTATCATTATACATGATAGATTTACAGTAGGTATACCCAAAGGTATCCACTACGTTGTGCATAACTATAAGGTATAACGTGTTGCATAAAGTTGAATAAAGTCGCCTCCTACTCGAGCATTGAACTCTCCCACACTCTCGGTGATCAACTCAGCTCATGTGCTTATATGCACACATACGGACGGTGTGTGCGCCTCTTGAACATCTTTCGAACGGTTATTTTTTTCATCCTTCTATCCTTTTTTACTCGTATTCAATAATTATACCGATAATTCCTTGCGGTTTTTTTTTTTTTTTTTGTATGTTTTTTTCTTCGACGTTTAATGTTGCGGTAAATCCGGCCGATGTGCAAACGCCGCGGTCAAATGCGACCTAGACCCACGCCTTGGACTATAACTGGAAATGAAAGAAAGAATCGTGGAAGATAGCGCGCGCGAGCGTTACGAGAAGGTGAACTTGAACCAGAAGAGCCTGCTCGAGCGGCCTCAACATTCTCTGGCTCAAAGCAATGGCTCAGCCTAGACCTCATCGCGACGCTCATCTCCTATAAACTACGAGCGAAAGGACGCAGCGCGGGAAGCGTCTTCCAAGTAAACGGCAAACAGTCGCGTAAACGGCAACCCATACGGTGCGGGAAGACCTGATCGATTTCTCATCGAACCAATAGCGTTGCAAGAATGCAGAAATTTGTCTGCAAAGAAATGATTTTAGGAGAAACGAATAAAAAAAAAAAAAACGTCCCTAATCAGGAACGTGCTTACAGAAAAAAAGTCACTACCCGTGATTGAGATACCTCGAACATTGTACTTAATGTATATATACATCGCGGGCACTGTCACATCGTTTTAGTCGCGAAAGACGTTGGAGAGCAATTGACTTGAGGTATAATCGGTACGACAAAACCGTGTCTTTTCACCAACGAAGCGATTGACCTGCACTCGCGATTACGTGACGTCTGGTTTCGATCGTCTACCATGGAAACTGATCGTGCCGCGAGAGAGATCTTAGCGAAAGGTCCTCGAATTTTGGAGGAAATCGAAAACGAAGAATAGCTGTGACGTTGCAGAATAGTGTTTGCAGTCCTGAGTGGTGGGAAGCGGGGGTGGAGGCGGGGGTGGGGGAGCAAGAGACCTGGGGAGGCGGGGAGGCGGCGACGGCGGCGAAGGAGGAAGATGCTGCGCATCCCGCGGTCCAGCGTACAATGGGGCTTTCAATGTTGGCAACTGAACGTCCGGGGCAGAAATGCGCCGGCTCGGCGTCGGCGTCGGCGGCGGCGGCGGCGGCGACGGCGACGGTGGAGGGTGCTTCTTCTCGGCGGCGGTGGCGACGCTGGTCCGCGGGTCCGAGTCTCTTCTGTAGCCGCGGGCCATCGCATACAGACCCCCGCCAATCAGCGCGTCGCGACGGAGTAGGGGTCGGGCGCGCAAAGGTATTTAAAGTGTAGGCCCGAAGCTGCGCATGAGTTCACTTCTGTTTGGTGCGGTGGCGCGTCGAGTACGCACACCGCTTTAAAGGGTGCTTCTTGTACGAGTAGGTCTTTTTATAAAAGTATAATATAATATACACACACACACACACACACACGTGGACTCGCGCACGGTGCCGTATATATTAATAGATATTTATTACGCCGGTATAATTTGTTGTTTTTTTTTTTTTTTTTGTTGTTAATAACAAGTAAACGAACAATTAATGTACACGTTGTACGCGACGTAGACTCAGAAACGAACGGGGGATTTCAACGAGGTTCAATTCGACGCACGGTATATATATTTCATACCTAAATACGTGCGATTAATCTACGCGAGTAATAAACGGGGTTGTAATACGACGGGCGCGAAGTTGTAAATTTTATACGCACACGCATCAGGACCATCGACATTGCCGAACGACGGACTCATCGCAAGAAGCTACGGATTCCGCATAGGTAAGTGAGCTGAGATGAGCGTGCGAAACACGTAACTCGCATTGTAAAAGGCGAGAATAAGAAAAAGGGACAGCGCCGAGAGACATTGCCATCCCAATCGTGCGCAAAGTACGACAAATTAACCCCGAGCTGGCTCCGTTATGAAGTGTTACAAGCGAAACATGTAAAATTGTGCAGGTGCCAAGTGCTTTAAGTGACTGATCAATAATCAATCGAACCACGGATATGACCATAAATTTGAAAAAAGAAAAAAAAAATACACAATAATTGGAAAAGGAAAAAATTAAAAGTGCTCGTTATTGAACTGTGCAGTGCACTCTCACGAAAATTCTTATATGGATATACTATAAGTGCAAGAAAATTCCCCCGCCCCAAAAAAAAATTAATTGCAAAATATATGTATATATTATCATGCCTAAAACGGAATGTCAAAATCTGTGCAAAACGTCTGCGGATTAAATCAGGACTGCCTTCGTCTCTTTCGACCGCGATACGACGACTCGAATTGTTATCCAATCCGTGATTTCTTGAAGTTTCAGTCACCGAGTGTGATGAGAAAAAAATCGCTTACTCCTCAACTTCTCAATCACGAAGTTATTAGCGAAAACATGATATAGAAACGTATCTAGGCAGTGCGTAGGATCAGTTACGACCGTGAAATTATCTGTTATACCGAGGGTCATACATATAAGTTTAACAAGTTCGAGGAAACAGCCTGTGAAAACTTCTACTGGATGCAACAAAAAGTATTCGGCTATTATTTCATATCCTCAAAATTTCTAAACGGGCTAAGAGTGTAAGGTCCTTTTTTACGTAATCACGCATTGCTAATATTAAAAAAAGAATGAAAAAAAAGAAGGTGAATTTCGGAAAGGTAGATTACAGAAAAGTAAACGCGATCCGTTCTGACAAAAGCCAAGTGACGAAACAGAGCTGAGATGTTTAAGAAGAACCGGTGTGGCATGATTAGACTGAAATTGACTACCGCGTTACCCCGAACACGTATAATATATAAAGTAAGACGAGTTTGAAATGATTAAAAACTCACCTACGTTTATCGGTTGAGGATCGACGTGCAGGTTCACAGAGTCCAGGCGAGACGTCGCAAGAAGCCCGGCGCGACGACGACGCCCGACATCCACACTAAATAATTCAGAACCCAAACCCGATAGGTATGCAAGTCCGATCGCGACTTCGACGATAAATGAACCCAACTCGCGCGATCTTGCATTTAATTCGATTGATCGGCGACTAACACGAAGGAAATGAAGAAAAAGAATTTTTTCGCTGCTCACTCGGTCACTCCCAACCGCAGCTGATGATTGGCTGCTTTCGAGCAGAGGTTTCAGAGATAAACGAGAAAAATTTGATTCCGAGCGCGTTTATAATTCAGATAAAGACGAAATCTGGCGAAAATATTTATAGAATATGTTGGAACTGATAAATGCTTTTTTTGTCCGACAACATATCAATTTTTCTGATAATGAAATCACATTCTTCGTCAGAGATATCGATGTTCGTAAGCGGAATGAATCAATTCACAGCTATACTTCGACTATTATAAAGAACGGGGAAAAACGTATAACTCATTCAATTTATAATTTAAACAAAATTTTCAGTTTCTTGATACTCATCAGAATATTCTAAATTGTACTAATTAGACAATAATTTTTGTCTTTTTAATCCGTTTTTGTTCTGCCATAATTTGTTCCAATTGGTCAAAATGTTGAAAGGACGAGGTTCAAGCCTATTGTCGAAAAAGCGGTTCACACGTCGTTTTAATTTTCTCTTTGATCAATCCCCTCATTTAAAGCGTGAAGTAAGCGAAAATTCGAATAAATCGTTATTGCTCTGCAACGCAACGTTAGACAGGTTTTGGTATATCTTACGTTACCTCAAAAATGTGGTACTTAAATTGAATCGCACATAGGCCCGCCTTGTTCGAGATTATTTGATGAAGTTAGCTTGGCAACAACTAGCTTGTTGTCAGTTAAACGTCTGAACGATCGCTAACCTCCGTAAAGATAATTTAAGAAAGTATTAAACTCTGCACAATCATCGAGACGCGTTGAATTAATGCTGAAAATATTCTGGAGTGGCATGCGTACTAGGGTGAGAGCATGAGATAAAAGTTGTGGAAAGGTGCAGCAACAGCAGCAGCAGCAGCAGCTACAGCAGCTTAGCTCGATGATATGGACGCTCGTGCTGTCGCATTGTCGAATGGATGGCGGGTTGCCCGTCACACGTACGTTTGGTCCTGAGCTGCGTCGTGAATGTAGGTACACCAAAGGTGCTACGTATACAGAGATAGCACAGTGGGACCATTGTTGCGTGTATTGTGCGCCCGGTGGAGGGCAGAACAGCCTACAATTGAACAGATCGCGTGTATAATAGACGCCCCCGAAAAGTCTGATAGACGCGAAACGAGAGCGAGAAAGATGGGAGAGAGGGAGGGAAGCACGGTGAGCCTGCGGGAAGAACCGGGAGGGGAAAACAGAACTGGTATATAACTATCCTAGAGCAAATATAAATTCATGGAATTCGGCCTTTGTCGCGTTACTGTTGGGCGCAACTGCCGCTGCGGCTCCAGCTCGCCTACTGCAGTCTGAAAAATGTGCATAACAATACGCGATAAATTTTACTCCACGCCGCCTGTGTCGTTTTTGGTCTCCTACGCTGGGTATTCCGTACTTCCAAAGTCTCGAACGCGGGTTCGAGCTATCAACGTTCATTCATATTTCCCGTCGGCAGATTTCCAAGCCCCGGCATTATCAGATCGCACGCTCGAACGCCGCTTCTTCCTCAAATTCATCACCTCGACTGAAGTAACTAACGATCTCATTCGTTTGGAGGTCACGGAGAAAACTCACACCTAGCATGACTCGTAGAACCGATCGGTGGCTGACAAGCTTGCCAATTTTTTCGGCTGGGAACGATTGAATTCAACGAATCGTTGGAGTCAAATTCTATTTAACAGTGATTTACCGAGCCCCTTCCTCGTTGGAGCAGGTGAACTTCACGCTATTGAACCGGATAACGCAGGTTCAACGCGACGTGTTCCAATTTTCCTGAATAATTTAATGGAAAGCCACGCCCGATTACGCAATGACCGTAACACGACACCTCCGGGTTGAATCCTATCGCCCGAGGCCAACATATTGCGCCGGTTCATATTAACCGTCCGATATAACTGTTTATGATATGGAACCGATGAAACCTGTAAAAGTAAACCGCAATTTAACGGACAACTGCTTGTATATTTCCATAAGACGGTTCTTTTTTTGTTTTAATCCTATATAAGCTTCCTCTTGCCGCAATACGATTTGTCGACGCTACGCACGAACGCAACGCGACCCGAATCTCCAACTCGATTCCTCTACTACCGATCGACGCGGGAAATAATGGCGAAATGCCAGCTGCTCGCATCGCGCCGAGAGGCATTGTGCCCATCAACACAAATGACATACACCGGCGATATGTAGATACCCTCCATTAGTTTAGTGAACCTTCCGCAAGCTTGGCCCACATCGAGTTCCACTTTGGTTCCAGTTCCATTCCAGTTCAACTTACAGCACCGATTTACCAGATCTGGCCCGACCTCGACTTACAGAATAATTACAGCCCGGGTAACAGGTTGTTCCACCGTGTGTAACACACATTCATACAAATCTACTTGAACAAGATATCTTTATGCCTTGTATCCGTCACACTTTGAGCCGTCTCATCAAGGCCGAATCGGTGATCGTGAATTCCTTCGCGGCTCGATCTCGACCGTTAGGGCTAGAATAAGTTTTCGTCTTATTGCAGCGGGTGGCTAAATTAACTCCCGTGTCGTCGGCAGCGGAGTGCATGTATGCATACGTGAGAGAAAAAGTGGAAAATTAAGGAAGAAGAGAGTGGGAAAGAAAAATGTGTGTAACATTTCACCTCGGGATTTATCTCCGTTGCGAACCGGTTAACGGTATATTTTCAATCGCGTCGAGTAACACGCGCAAGAAAAAAAAGAGAAGATGACGACAAAGAGAAGAGAACGCTATCACTTGCATTGCAGCAGCGTTGCAGCACCAACGTGCGCGCTAGGCGGCGGTGTATATGCAACGAGGGGCACTAAATCCTGGATAATTAGTACTTAAATGCAGATTGGTTAACGAAGCGAGTAGGTAGGTGGATACGTGCGCTGCGGCAGTGGCGGCAGTTCTTCCTTTCCTCCTTTTTACTTTTCTTTTTGCCATTCTCTTTTCTTTCTACCTTACATCGAATTTATTTTCGCCTCCGGCTGCAGGCTAATTAAACGTCCGACAAGCGCTGTCATTTATATCGAACTAGTCTTCGATGCCCCGAAAGAAATATGATACCGCGTCATCAAGGTCAATCTTCGCTATAATACTCGAACGGTGAGCAACGTGTTTGATATTTTGAAAAAATGTTCATCCCCTCGGAGTTTCGAAATCTCGATGGAACGTACGTAGATACTCGCGGGGTTCTTAGAATTACTTTTGCAACATTTTATTACAACGTGTGAATCGATACGTGCGAGGAATGTGCCATTTCAAGTGTTCTCGAATATTCATTTATTTATATTTCAAAATCCTGCTCTACAATACGGGTGAAAGCCGACGGGATTACCGATACCGATTCAAGTTTCGAAACGATTGTACAATAAGGAGCAACGTAACTGGTCATCCGACGTGCCCATCTCACCCGCGAAAAGATTAATCGTCAAGTTTAACCTCCGACGACGAGACCTCTGAGGTGTGACGACTCCTACGGGGGGGAAGGGGGGAAAGAGACACGCGAGACGCTATGCCTGAAGAGCATAGGAGACGCGGTTAGATGGTATCGCGTCCTTCGGGGGAGGCATAGAGCTCCGTGTGGTCCGTGCATCCGGTTCACCATCCACACGTTATTACCCCGTGCAGTCTGCCTTGTCTTACTCGACTGGCAGCGAAGAGAGCTCCCTGCCTACCGGCCGGTATCGTCGTCCACTCCATGCTCGAATAAGGCCCTCTTCTCTCACCCGTTCCATCCGAGTACTGACCATCCAGGGTAAGATCGAAGCGCTGCAGTTGCAGGAGTGTAAAAACGCAGAGACTGTCGGGTCCTGTACGTACATCATATAACATGCTATTTCTATCTGCTCCGGAAGGTTGAAGACAGGGCAGCCTGGCGGGTTCAATCGTCGTAAGAAGAGGCCACGTTAAGGAACGTGTTCGCGTATACCGGTCGATAAATTCCATCGGCCACGCTATGCGGCATGTTATCGATGGACGTGTTTTCGCTGCTTTGCCAGTTGCCTCCCACCTTGTCTTTTGGCAGAGTTCAAGTCAGAGTCGGCGAACCGATTTCTCCGTGGCTCGGTATAAGGAGGCGCGAGTTCCTCGAGAGGCAAATTAAAACTAACTACCAGTTACCGCAACATGCGCAGAGAGAAACATTAACTCGTGGAAGGAGACACGCTTGACTCACGCCTTAGGCCTCAGGGTTTCCCGTTGACTCATCTTACGATTTACTTCTTGAGAATCAGCCGCTCTCCGCAGCTGCATTATACGCATGTGCCCACCTACGGCAGCCATTGTCTAGTCGTTCGACCTTGGTTCGCATCGAAAATCGACTCCAACCGATTCTACGAGCTCGGACTGCGAACGATTGCCAATTTTTACGAGACTGGCCACGCGTAGCGCTAACGAAACTGAATGTCCTAACCCCGGCAAACTGGGCTCCGTAACCCTTCGGTATCCAACCTTTGTGATCAGACAGCAGTTTATAACCGAGAATTCGTTGCGATATCCACCGATTAGTGGAGTTCGTCGACAAAAAAGGGCGCAGCGCAGCGATCGATTAGCGACGGATTCGCATAAGGGGTTTGCGACCGGGAAACTGCCAGAAGATCGGCTATTTCTTGGAAGCCCTACGCCTGGTCGAACTCGTCAAGGTTCAGATAACCGCTGATCGTCCAGGCTGTTGTTAAATTACTCGATGCATACGCGATACGCCGATCAGCCTTTCTTTGCTACAGGCAGGGTTACCTTAGACACGGTTTTTCAGCCACGTTAGCTTCACAAATGAAATATTCATAATCCTGGAAATGGATGTAAAAGTGGGCTGAATGAAAAAATACAGTTTTGTACTAAACGTGATAAACGTGAAAAATTGCTTTGAAATTTTCGAAATTCAGGAATCCGCGTTTTTCAACGTATCGTATGCTTCGATACTGATGGAATCGTAAAGGACTACTCAAACCAGTCCTCGCAATAAGAAAACAAATAAGTTTCATTACCTTTAACACGCAATACAATATTTTACCTTCAACAACTTGTACAACATCACTATTGTAATATACATCGAAGTAGCTGAAACAGATTTTCGGTAGCTACACTTTAAAAACGAAATGGATAGCAGTCAAGGATGAAGATCAAGCGTTTCGTTTCGAAACTACAGTCCATAAAAAAATATGGCAGTTGTGGATGTTTTCCTTCTATAACGGTACATCTTTGTCTATCATTTCCATTTCACTTATCGCCGTAGTAAAACGAATCAAGTTGCAAATATTTACTCACAACGTAGATAAAGACAACGTTGAAACACTGGAAAAAGATACCCCCTCGTTGGATTTCGTTCGTTCATTTGTACGTGCGTGGGAGGGGGCAGGGAAGGGCCGGCCGTCTCGTTAACCTGGTTGTTTGCCCTGACAACACCCTCGAACCTCAGCGGCATATTTGACCGCCGTAATACAAGGAATCTCCGAACTTTGGATTTACTTTAGCGAGCGGTATCCCTTGCGACGAGCGCGCTGCATATGCCAGCGGCATCGGGACTGCCTGCCACTTAGCGATCCCACGCGGGTAAACAAGTCAACGAAACTGGGAAATATTTCGAGTCATGTATTCCGGTGCAGCGAAGCTTTAACCATTATACCTTACATGTATACATAATTCTGTCGAGGAGATGAGACTCTCAGTGACCTCAGGACAGGCTTATCAATCGCACGATCGCGTCCCTTGTCATCCAATCACGCGCCGTATGATAATTCGTAACACGTGGCCAATGGCGTGAGCGTTCTTAACAGTCACCAACGGTCGCAGCTGTTGCGGTTCGAGTGTAGAAAGGTCGACTTCCGCTGCTCTCGAATCCGTGCGCGAACGGTCAGCGACTTCGTCCTCGTCGACGCGGTCTATCGAGCAACGTGATCCACTTTCAGATATTTCTTGGCAAGGACCACGTTAAGTCATATAGCGGGACTTGGTACGAATCCGACCTTAAAGTTGATAAAGAATCACGGTATATCGCTCCGCGAGCCAAAGACCACGCAGAGCCACGGAGCCGTAGACTCGCACGGTCGATCACCGTGAAGTAATGAATCAGTTCGATCTGCACGGTCAACAACTATGGGCGCGGGCTGAACAAGAAGTCTCGCCTTTCTTCTGTTCATTCTCATCCTCATCGTCGCGGAACCTCGGCTCTTTTGCTTTTTATTTATTGGCACGATTGTCGAACTCTGTCTCGAGCTGTCAACGTAATTTTCTTTTCTTCATTTATATTGTACGCATACTTAGGTGTACGTATGTGTGGGTATATATTTTTTTTCTCATTCCTCTTTTTCCTTCTCATCCTCACCTTGATCTCCTCTCTTAGGTATTCCCTCTTTTTGTCCCCGTACGCAACTCTCCAGGCGTTACGGTGTCTCGATATTCGAACAGCGTATACCTGGTTTGTACATTACATCCCGTCTCGGTCAATGTGCAGATTATGCACTGGCCTGAGCAATAATGGCTTTTCTCTGAAGTAACCCACTCCCAAGCTTTTCAAGGCATAATAGGCGTAATTCGGCTAGTTTCAATATAAGATTTCGAAGTATCTTCAACGATACGAAGATTAATGCCACACTGAGATAAATGACTCGTATAGTCGAATAATCATACCTAGTTGAAAAGGATTTTGTCGTTGCAGCAATGTAGCTTATGATTGCCTGAACTAAAGAGTTTTTGGCACAATCAAATCGATTTATTTGAGATATTTTAGCTATACGGTAAAAGATAATCAACGAATTAATGTATTTGCTGTGAACAATTTCACGATTGAATCAAACGTATAATTTTACTTCACCGGTGGAAAACAGTTCGTTTCGTCCGATTAATAACTAATCACATTTCTCAGTGATAACACGGCAGCAACGATCCAATAAGAAAGCTTAATTGCTGTTTTGCGCGAGGAAAGTTACTTATAGTTTTCCAAAAATAGACAAAGCGTGTAGGAATACTAGACCTATGGAATGGATATTTACGTAACTTTGGGTAGAGGTAAAAAACTGGAACTGCTGATTGATAGAGGGACCAGAGTATGAAATTTTCATAGACGCGAAAATTTTATTCGTAGAATTGAAAAATGTGAAAAGTTGTAGTTTAAAAAATTGAAAACATTGAAAGTCGCGATACAGAAAAACAAAATATAGAAAAGTCAAAACGTGGAACAGCAACATCGATAATCTGTATACGATTCTATATTATGGAGAGGAATTCCGATGATTCTACAGTTTGGCATTCCGTGTTCTGACCTTTCTAATCTTTTACTTGTCCATTTTTCGACTTTCAACAATTTTAATTTCTATATATTAAGTATTTGCTTTCTTAAAGATTCGATATTGTCACCCTTCGATTTTTTATCTGTCAATATTTTTACCTCTATCCGTAACTTTCACCGTCACGACTGTCTTAAGGGCGTTCCTAAGACTAGAAAAATAATTTTTCACGGATCTTTGGTTTTCTGTAGATTATTGTAGTCGGATCCGTTACATTTATTTTGTTGGGCCGTGGGACTCGAAATTCGCAAAATGAAAGAAGTTGTGAGCAGAAATGTCCAGCCCCGCTTCGGATCGCCGTTACGCGGTTATTTCGCCACTCGAAACCACATTTTCGATAACGGTAACCACGATTCCAGCAAAACCGTTCATCCGATCATCTTGAAATTCACACACGACTGTCATATGATTACGGACTAACCTCCAATGGAGCGGATTTTGTATCCGTCTGTCCGTCTAACGTATCCAACCAAAGACACTGCCGAAAATCCAGAAAATATGTCTTACCAATAAAAAAAATTCATAACTTCACTAAATTTTAGCCTTTAAAGTGATCTTAGAGTTTTGTTTGTCAGATACTCCGTTTAGCTGGAAACATGGTTACCGTTTTCAACGCTGTCTTTTGCTTACCGTGACTTCAGTGGACATATCGGCCACAATATTCATGTTACGAAATAATTTTTTCTTTCAAATTACAGCTGAAATTGCGTACCTCTAAACCCGGTTTGCTCAATTCTTTTCTCCCCCAACTCCCGAGTCCATAGAATCTTGAAAATCGTGAACGCTGTACAACGCTCTTGGGTTATAAATCCCCTCAAACAATCTGCACGAGCGTCGAGTTTATTAAAATTCTGGTATCGGTAATCGCGGAGCGGCGGCGTTGGCCGTAGGACGCCGTTGCTTTTTTCATGCAGAAGCTGTATTAGCGTTCCGAGGCGTGCATGCACGCAACGATTCCGTGCAGCGTGTTGGGACGTTGCTAATGTTGCTTGTAAGTATCGTCGATGATGACTGGTGATTTGAAGCCCGCGAGAGACGGGATACGACGCGATGGCGGGGTTTTGACCGCGCGGCCAGAGGAGCGGGAGATTCCCCGACCCACGTAACTCTAGCTCAGGTGTTCTATAAATAGACCATGCGTGTTGCCGACCTGTTGCACGCCGCCTTCTCCGCGTGTGAACGCGGAGGCCTTCGACGTACGATTTCGAGCCGCGAGGAGCGCGCCGGGTAATCAGAGCTCAGGAAGCCGCTCACGCACCGTTCGCGTCAACGCACACGTGTGAGAAGATCGCGCTAATCGTGATGAGAGTCCTCGTCGTCGCACGATCACGACGTGCATGAGCAGATCGAAGTTCACAGTCAAGGATACCAGGTTCCTTGTTAGCCCAGGGTGGTCCTTAAAGAGGTCATTCCTCCTCAAAGGTCAAATCGGCTCCAAATAAGTCAAAAATAATTCCCCAGTGGTTTCAGATTTTTCTGTTGTTATCTCGACTCTAACCCACGGCCGTAATAGGGTGGATTTCCCCATTCACATCGAAATTTGAAAGTCTGGAATGGTGGACCAAAATCCAAAAAGTCATTGGATTTCGGTGAAAGTCGATGTAGGGGGTTTTCGGAGCTCGCTGAATTCGCATCTGAACTTGAAATTACAAAACTCGAAAGAATGGATCCAGTAGAGCAACATCAAGTCATTGTTGGGATATTGGTTCACCATATTAGATCCACCATTTTGAATTTTCAAATTTTGAGTTCAGACGTGAAGTCAGCAACCCAAGAAACCCCCGTATATCAAATTTTATCGAGATCCGTTCGGCAGACTTAATGTGCCCGCGTTAGAGTTGAGATAAAAATCTGGAATTAGGGAGGGAATTATGTTTGAAATATTTGGAGGCGATTTGGGGGGTGAGCCGGTTGAAATTCAATAATAACCCTGTTAAAAACCACCCTATTATTAGTCGCGACCTCCATGATTGAATCATTCCCCCGCATCATCGGCTTGTAATAACCCGTATTATCCCGGCATGAAATGACTGCGAATCGCTCTGCTCTTGCAAATCTCACAGCGCGTTATGAACGAGATGAACGATAGATGGACACTTGACTTACGTCTGTGACAGTATTGGACAATATTATGACACAATGAAAAAAAAATTGGGTCTAATGCAAGATAGGTGAGCTAGCTTGAATACACTAATGGTAAACTTAAGCTAAAAGAGAAAGAAATATCTCAGATAGAAATAAAGCAGAAAGACAGAACTTGAGGAGTGCGAGGGACCTCTGTGTACAGCGGAAATTTCCGCAGACGCGATCTAAAAACCGGGAGTTGGAAAATATATTGGAAAATATAAATATGCTCTTCTGAATAGAAAGAAAAAAGTACCTGCACTTGTCATGATCTTGCAACGAACGGAAGGCGACAAAATCGAAGAGAAAACAGCAAGTTTACATTTACGGTTATATGTAAGTTCTAGTATTCGAAAAAACGAAAACGCACAGTTAGACATTAGCCTAAATATTTAAGTGTGTGTTATTTCTCGTAGTGGCTCCAGGTTGCACTGCGTTTCAAAAATACGGCGTGCACTGTGTATGTGTGTGTGAGTGTGTGTAGACAACCGAAGATAAGGACTACGCGGTTTGTTATGACGAGAGTATTTTGTGATGCCAAACACTTTCACTCTTTTCTTTCTCTTATTTTTTGAGTATTAATTTCGTATGTACTTCCATTCATAATTCGAAGAAAAAGCAATCATTTAAAAATTGTCATGATATAGAAACTGTGGTGTCCGAACAGTAAAAGCACGACAAAACTTTTAATTGCAATGTTATCTGAATTTTATCACTGCATTTGCATGTGCTTTTCATTTTTTATACTACAAACTTAGCTACAACTCATTCGCTCTCACTCACTCTCGACATTCATTGAATCATCCACTCATTTAATACATAAATTATTTGTCAAAAGGCGTATAACGTTGAAATTGTAAATGTAAATTGTCTTTCTTTCTTTAAAATTGTCTCTTTGATCTTTCTTTATTTATTTTTAAACAGTCTCTCTCTTTAATTTTTGTATGTTTTGTTGAGGTTTTGACTTTTTACTATACTAAATTGTTTTCCTGATAAGTTTTAGTGACAATTAATGAAAATCTTCTGTAGACGGTATTAATAATGGCGTTGAAAGTGTAGATCTACGGTTTTTCATTTTTGCAGATAACTCAAACGAGTTTGACGTTTTACTTCACACCGACTTGGTTATTTTATATTATGTTAATCACGCATAATTGGAATCTACGTAATTCGTACTTAAAGCCAGCTTGTACTTGATAATTGCTTTGGTTTCGGGCGGGCATATTTGAATCGTTACAGCGTAAAGTTCCGACTCGGAACTGCGATTAGATTTGATTCGATACTCTATTCCTCTTTTTTTCTCGTCACCGTTGTTGCAGTTCTATCAACGAAGAAGAATAATTAAAAATGCTACTCTTTGTCCGGGGGGTACGAGACGTAGCTGTGCAATGAAACTAAGGTGCGGAAGTCGAGATTGTTGTTTCCGGCTCTTATCTTTCTATCGCTGTGCAAAGTTACGCGTCACGCCAGCGGCGGCAGCGCGGCTGTAAACTGTTTCAAGTTATGGAGTTTATCTGACTCTGCGAGGACAGACGTAGGTGAGTCAGCCGGGTCTTTTCACAAAAAAGATCGTTGCTCTCCAACCCGCGCGCGAACGGTCATTTAGATAAGCTGCTCTCTACCTGCCGCACCAATACCTACCCGAAGGTGTATTTGCTCACGTTTCACTTGCACACGAGAGCTGGGTGGCGGGAAGCGGGGGCATGGAACCGTGTGCAAATGTAAACAGCCACAACTCCGAGTACACCTATGTCTACTTGAATAATTTTAACACCGAAAGAAACTACACGGAAGGCAATCGCAGTTATTCATCGTTGAATGGACGGAGACGCGGAGTTAAGCCCTAGAAGCTATGAATAACATTTACACTTTTTTCCTCCCCTCTCACATCTCCCAAGCTCCATCGCTGTCTCTATCTACCTGCACATCTCCTATTCCGTTCATTCCAAAGTCTCTTGACGTCGTGCCCCGACGGCAGCGTACCGTCTTGAATCACACCGAGATAGGTGCCCGCATATAACAAACGTGCGATCTCGGTAATTAAAACTCGCTATAACACCGTAATCTCTAGTCCATTGAAAGTCATCAATTACCACCGCTGTATCCTTTCCTTCGCACATCGTCACTGCGCGAGGCCTCCAACCATAAGCGTATAACTCACCGCGCTAGGGCATGATAATGGGCATGTCTCAGCGTGCACGTGGCTCCAGGCTGGGATTTGCATGCCGTGGAAGAGATCGCCGGTCACTCCAGGGTCGATTTTGAGTTAATCATCGCGCGAGACGATCCGCGCAAGCAGACTGCATAATCTCGCGACTGCCAAAGTCCAAGCAATCGAGTCACAACCGGATGGCCAGGTTGTTGCCGAACTTGGCAATCGGCGGTGGCACTTCATTACCCAGCGTCAAATCTTGACTGGTAACGAGCCTCGCCATCAACCTGTCCGCTGCGCTGGACGGTGGCACGCGGAAGTCCTCGTCCCCGGAGTGACCATCGGGCCTCGGGGCAAAGTAACGCGTGTGACCCTTGCGCCACGTATTACAGCGACGGCGAAGAAGGACCAATTGCCATTACCGTTAGGGGAATTATTTTTTTTCACGATCATCGCGAAACGCGCCATATTCATTATAACTTCGAATAATACCTACACCTTGGGGGTGAACGACTGCCACTGTAAGCCGCGACCTTCCGGGCTGGAAACGGCCGATAGGTTCTTGGTGCTTATTGATTAACCTTCGTTTGCGTGTTACACGTGTCGCAGAAATTCTTCAGAAAAATTCTTTGAAATATCTTCAGTGACGAGATGTTAAGACTACTGGTTGATTCGGATAGTCGTCAGTTATAATTTTTACAAGTAGGCAAAATATTCAGGTTCAAACTTCAAACTTCATGAATTATTGAACTGGTTAAAAAACGTCAGTGAGGTGAATCGAAGTTCAGATTTTTAATATTCGTTTCAGAATACTAATATATATTAATTATTATCAGCAAGACGTGATAGCTATGCAAAAGTAAAGAAGTAACTTAAATATTATCGTTGGACACTGTAAGAACTCTCAGTATTTTCCACATTTTACTCATCAAAATTGAACCAATGTCATAAAAATTGTGCGAACACGGTACAATATGCGGTAGAAGCTTCTCTTCTGAATAAGAAATCGGATACATATAATTTGGTAAAATATTACTTCGTATTTAATTATTAGCACAATTACCAATGATCAACAAACCAAAACGTGACTTCCTGTCTCCTTGAGACAGTCAGGAATAAGACCTCAAGATCAAGTTCCAAACAATTATTGTTGTTAACTCGAGCCGCTTGACAGCCAGAAGGATGAACCGAGGTCACGAGGAGCCAGGTATCATGCCATTTTTTTTTTCCTCGTTCCGGAGGGCTCGTTAAGGCGATATCACTGTACGAGCGTGACATCCCGATTCAGCACGGCGCTTCTGTGCGACGATCAGTTTCAGTTATATTCCGAAGTGGAATCGTCTGCAGTAAACCTCGCCGGTTTAATACCTGCCGTCTGATCGTGCAGAACGAGAAGAATGGTGTTAATTTTTTGAACCGTGAGGTCGGATGGGAGGGCCGGACCCGATGGTGAAAATGATCCGATTGCAGAAAATGAAGCGTGCTAATTGCGCAAGAAATCGCGTAGTCATCCTGGCGACGGCGTTGAATAGGATGATGGGGTACGACTGGCAACGATCGCTCCGCGCGCGGCACTTTACACGTGCACAATATTCCCGAGCGGTGCCCGCATGTGGCGAAACGTCATTAGTCACGGGATGTTAAGCGGGTTTATGGTTCCCAACAAATCAATGAGACGTCTAATGGAGGGAAAAAATGAACTCGAAGGGAGTTCACGGGGGGATTACGAGGTCCGGGCGAGGGCAGAGTGACCGCCCGGGTGACGTGATCCCCCTCACCGACGGTCGGGGGTGGGGGTCGACGCAGAGGTGGAGGCTGTAATCATATTCCGCGTTCCACGCTAATGGCTCGGAGGAGCCAGCCTCTCGAGCCTTCCGGCAGTAACGGAATCGCTCGGGCGACCTGGCCGGCACCCCACGGCAGCCGCGCAGCGGTATCGAGGCGGTCATCCTCGGCCCTGTCTTCCGCCCATAATGCCAAGCCGAATCACAATCGGGACTTCATCGATCGGCCAGTTAATTACAACGTTTCGACGTTGTGAAACTCGATTTCAACTCCTCGGGAGGTCACGTGTGACTCGACCGACTCTACCAGCTGTTGGCGATGACGATCTGTCTGTCGACTCTTTGCAAAGATAAGAACGTTCTCATGATTCAATCGGCCTAATCGATTGTATTTTACATTCGATCACCTCGTCAACTTCCTTGCAACACGGTAACATGTTTTGTTTTTTTTTTTTTTTGGGGCATTTTACTTCATTAAAGGCGGGGCTATCGTCACTCGATATGCGTACAGTGTATTAAAACAATCAGAAAAAGTAGAATTTTCCATCGTAGAATTGCGCAACGGGTATAATAAGAAATTGATTACGTGTAAAGGAAATTAATTACCATTTATTGGTGGAAGATTATACATGAAGGCTTAATGAATTTTCAACTTTATTTTAGGTAAATATTCCACGTAAAGAGATTGTATTTGACTTCGTAATTTTTTTTTTATTTTGTGAATATTGAATCGAAGTATACTTCAATGATTGTAAACCGTGTATCAAAATTGCCTCAGATTATCGATGATACGTCATGATGAAATTAAAAAATGGATGTCGATAGTATTTTTCCAGCTAGTTAAATATTACTGAATGAACCTGAAAAGGAGTACTTCAGATTTTAAGTTTTATGGTTACAAACCTCAAAAGTATTCATGAATTCACAATTTTGTCGCGAAATAAAATACTTGCAAAAGGTAAATTCTTATAGAGTATAAAAAGTATGTAAATGTAAAAAGATTACAAAGTAACGAGGAATATTACTTCCCTGGATCAAAATTACGCAACCTGATCGACGGGTATCCGTCTGTATCTATTATCGAAACAAAGAACACGGTGACTACGCAAGTGGTTTGCAACAAGAATCAATTTTGAATCAAGGGTGAGAAAAGATATGTTGAAGGAAAAAAAAAGAAATGAATTTATGGCGACATACCGAGAACTATGAATGTTCCTTGAGGCGAGAAATAGGCATGCGAAGAGTTGGGTGTAACAAACACGAGCTGGGAGAGCTTGTCGAGAGCGTAAGTGGAATTAGTCTCAGTCCGGTGGTTCGAGGGAGTAAAGGGACCCGGACGGACGGAGATGGCGGTAGTGCATTGATATGCACCAGGTGTCGAGGTGGTGCTAAGTGACGTAGACCCAAGACGTCCCGAAGAGGAGAAATATGGGGGGAAGGAAGTCGACGGAGCACACGCTACTGTAGTCGTTGACCATTCACCGAATTCCGCATCGAATGGGTTGTAACGAGAATACGGAATGACGTAAGCGTCGTCGCCAACCTCCTCCGTTCACCTTGGGGTTAAGCATCGTGTGAGCTACCAATGAGGATGAGATTTTACCTATTTCATTCCATTTCTCGACTATCGAACCCCTCACGTGTTCGTAATTGCAATTATTAAGGTGCAATTTATAACTTATGCCGTGCAAAACGGAACTGGCGTTAACGATCACGAGGCTATTAGCTCGCAGCACTTGGAGCATTAACGGAAACCTCCCGGCAGTCGATCCTCGTTCGCTGTTGCGAGCGAGTCCCGATTTTCCACGCTTACGATAAAGCCGCGATTGAAAGAGGGAGAAGTAAAGAAACACTTCGGGGGTCAATTTTCCTGGCGTCGCCGCGTCGCGAGAATTCAGAATTCTTGTCGGCTGAACGAGTCTTGATTTTTCATTCGTGCGATAAAGTACCGCGCTTATGAAATTGAGACGTATAAGCGCATTCTCGCAGATATGCACCTATCTTTTTGCGTTTCAAAGTGTTTGCGTACTGCAAATTTTCATAACCTGTACTTGAAACAAGCCCTCGAAAAAGTTCTCACGTTATGATATTTACACTGTGCTTCACAGACACTTGCTACGGACTTTACGAAAGTCCGAGTTCGCGCCTCTTCACACTTGGAGAATAACCAGAATTTCTTTTATTAACTTGCAGAAGACAAAGAACCGCCGACATGTCGGCGTTGAGTGCCGGGATGAGCCGACCCGGGGAGATGATCCTGTTCCTGGTTATCGCTTTTCTAACAATTTGTTGCTCACGCGCTGGTAAGTTTTTACATGTTCTAGATGTGTTTTTAGAAATATTTTTTACCAAATCATTTCAACATTTTTCAAACTCCTAATTTCCCCGTCCCTAAAGAGAATCAGCTTCCAAAATTTTCGCTTTATTCATTCGTTTGACACAGAAAGCCGAATTGCGATAGTTTCTCTCATGCCTGAGGCAGAGTCGATAACTGCCAAGGCGGAAATTTATAGGTTCTATCGAAATTTATCCTACGGAGTAAAATACTGACGTAGAATGTTCTGCGAAATCTTTTCTACACAAACTTTGTTCTACAGAGTGCGATCCTAGAAAATGAAGATCCCACAGAGTAGAATCCAACAGAAAACATTTTACTTGAAATTATAAACGTAATCTTTTCTACAGAATAATTATCCTACCTACAGTCCTATAGAATAGAAATTCAACGCAAGATCGATTCTAGAGTGTGCAGTTTTATAGAAATTGAGATTTTTTCTAGAGAGATCGCTTCTAGGGAAAAATTGTTTAACAAAGGTCAGAATAATATACCATGTCCGAAACCACAACACCCGATTCCCTGACAAGATCGCAAAAGGCGTTTTTATCACCCAGAAAGCTAGAATAAATTGGGCTTTACTTTTTGTAAAAACTTCTGAAGAACTCTATAGAACAGGGTAACGGGGTATTATTTCTCTGTAGAAACGATGCCCTTTCCATAAATGGCTGTAGAACTGCACTCTGTCGAATCGGTCCGATGTTGAATTTATGATCAGTAGAACTGCGGCACGTAGAATAATTTTTCTGTAAAAAAGATTATATTTATCATTTCAAGTTAAATGTATATCGCAGGACCACACTCTGTAAGACCTTTACTCTGTAAGATAAATTTCTGTAGAACTGGAGGGCTCTCGCAGAGGTATATACGCGACCGTATTCGTTCCCGAAGGAGCGTCAACATCTTCCATGTCATTGGAAGACCGAGTTCGCGGTACTCGATGATCGACTTCCGTTCAAGTGAAGCCGGTTTAGCGAGGGTTAAAGACCCCTTCAGTTCACGCTAGTCGACGTATGTTGCCAAGCTCCTTGAGCTTAGTAACGCGAAGTTCATTGACAGTCGGTAAACATCTGAGATTGACGGTCACATCGACGTGTCTCCTGGATCAGTTACTTGCGTGCAGCTTAACCCGCGAGGACACCATTCACCGTCCTCGGCAACCGGCGAGACCACTTTCACCAAGACACCGCGCACCCTGTGCAGGCCTGACGACTCATTGCCGAGGTCAAGTTCAGCGGTAATTCAAGGATTGGTTCAAGAGCCCCATAAAAAAATGTTTCATGTGTCTCGCCACAGTTATCCCGTTTCTTTCTTCCAAGAGCTTGGTACACAACTTTTCAACTAACGAAATCTAGTGTTGTGAAGTCAAAGCGTTTAGTCCTACATTATTATTTATGTTACATTCGCTTTGTCAAGCCTCGTGGTCTGAGAAATTTGTCAAACAAACTACTCGTTACTCATTTTCATAAAGTGTTGAGCTGCTGAATGGGGAAACCATAGGTCGCACACATTTGCGCATTTGTTACTGCTTGTCTGTACATTTGCTGTACTCATCTCGGATTCGAAGTAACTTGTTCAATAATCGGCAATTGATTAAATTACGTGCTTCAGAACAATGTGGAACATATTGGGTGAACCTCTATTTATCCTCCATTACGATCTTTAATATATACTACGTTTTCTTGTTTCTTCAAGTTATTCGCAACGAACCGAAATTTTGAGTCTCATTGCTGGTACCTGAAAGTGTTGACCAAGAAAGTAATCTCTTTAGTGTGGAAATATGTATATTCAGGAAATTGGAATATTTTCTTCATGTGTCATACAAAATCCATCAATAAAACCATTAAACATGCGTGAGACAGAGATTTGTGCATAGTTGAAAAATTTTGTTCATACCAAGTAATTCTTTCGCTGAGTATAGATTAGAAAAAACGAATTACGGGTTCGGAATATTTTGGTATTGAATCTTTTTGAGAGGTATGATGGAATCCAGCTGATAAAAATTGGTTAACCTGGTGAAGAAAATTCTTATGATTCTTCACGAAAAACTTTACGATTTTTAGAGAACTCGGAAGACTATCGTAGTTTCTAAATAGACTTTGTCGTAGAATTTTGTGGTTTTCCACAGCCAGTTGTAGAATGGCCTACCTTTCCACGATCGTTGTACGGACGTTAATTGTTGAAATCGATATAATTTTTTTGTAAAATATCGTAGAATTCCTTGCTTAGGGAAACAAGTAATGTTTTGATTTTTTCACATTCCCCTACTTCTAATAAGACAAGGTCAATTGTAAGTTATATGGCGTATTGTTTAAACTCATCGGGATCATATTCAAAAAGCGTAAAAAGTCTTTGATCGCAGACCCCCTTTCTGCGTAGAACTTAATCTGTTTTTGGTAAGTTTTCTTTGTCAAAGAGATGCTATATATAGCAGTAGTTCACAAACAGTATTTAATACCGTCTCGTAGATATTCGTAATCACATTATAAAGTATCCTATCAAGAATTGGTTTTTTTTTACGAATTTCTGCGAAAAACAAGTTTTTGGTTTCCAAGTTGTAAA
Organism: Neodiprion virginianus; assembly: GCF_021901495.1. Classification (NCBI taxonomy): domain Eukaryota; kingdom Metazoa; phylum Arthropoda; class Insecta; order Hymenoptera; family Diprionidae; genus Neodiprion; species Neodiprion virginianus. The sequence goes on along the minus strand of NC_060881.1, from coordinate 11,296,616 downwards.
TTTCATCAACACTCATGAGAACTCCCAGATTTTTACAATTATCTACGCAAGACTCTAAGTGTTCTTATTCAATTTGAGATTTTCTTACTCATATGTGCAATTCTACAAGTGTTCGCGAAATCATACATATTGTTACTACCAGTAGCTATTTTTGGTCTTGTAGCAGAAAATTGATGGTCGTCATAATGTTGCGTAGACGTTCGTATTTTATCAAAAAAATTCACTTAGTTTTATTTACAGTTTTGGAATGGTTATTCATTTTCTATTCTGAAAAGAGTTGTAGACACAAATATCTTTTCATAATATTTCATCGTTTTCTATGAAAAAGCTACGTGAAAACAATCATCTTCAAAGATTTTAAATTTTTACGTGTTTTTGTAGAATGTCGTAGAAATTATTTTCACCAGGCTAGAAGAGGTGATAAAATAAAATTAACTGTCAAGCAGTGGATTATAGCAATTTGTCCACATTTCTTAGGCTGTGAGTACTGGTTAAGCCTGTAACCTCTTAGCAAAGGCGGCAGTGGCCGCTGGCAACAGAATAGTGATTATGACTACCTAAACACGTGCAACGATGCCTGTGCATTACGTGGTGACATATCAACCGCGTGTAAGGCGTTATACTGCAAATGGTACAGTTTAGTATAACGAATTGTCCGATGACTATTAAGACAAGAGATACGAGCATCTGTGTCTGTGGCATCTCATAATGAAGAGATATTTTCTACTAGACTAGAGGTCTCAGTTCTGCGCAGAAACGGGGAAAACGGAAAGGTGCAGAGGTCAACCGAGGCCATGCGGGGAAAGGTATAGCGGAACGTGTGGGTGCTACGTCAGTGCAACGCAGAGGTTAAGTAATCTCACCAGTCGACTTCGAGCAGGCCGTCTTCGGAAAAAAATTGACTATCCGCAAGTTGCGCATCAGGTTCAGAGATTGGAATTTTTCTTAACGGTTACCTTGTCGAGTTATTGCAGCAAAGGCATTACTTCATATACCTTACGAGATGAGGAGGCATGGTAAGGGTGTAGGAGTAGCACAGAGAGAACCGACAAGCCTCGACCAATAGACGCAACCTCGTAATCACCGTGCTATTAAATCAGTGTTTTTTTCTCTGGTAATATAGCTTAAATCATTTACTCCTTTGAGTTGGTGGGTTTCGCGTTCATTACGAGATCTTCGTTGACGATTCTCGTCGAAGCAGCTTCATGCGAATGTGCCCGTTGAACTGTGCACGCGCATGACCGGTCGACTCTAAAGGTAACTTTCACATCAAGGCCATGGTATGATTTCATCAGTTTTACACGTACATTGCCAATATCGCCTTCAGGCAGGTACAAGTTACACCTACTCATAAATGTACGTACAAGCTTACGAGATACATTTTGCACACTAGTCAACCAGCGCCAAGCAGATCATCCATCCGACGGAAAAAGCTATTACCTTATACACGTTATGTAACATATTCCGACAATGAACTGGGAGGCTACCAGCCTGGTTAGCTCTGCTGAAGAACTCGTCTCGTGTTTATTTTTAGCGTTGTGCGCACCGGCTAATTTCGATTAGTCTTGGTTAGGATCGATAATCAATGATAACACATTCTGGCACTATATGTAAGTGCTTTTACTCGGAATACGTTATGAATTCGTGACTAATGGGACGTTTTTCTATTGGATAAGCCGATAGGATGTAGTTATTCATCAAAAAGCTGTGATATTAAATGACGAGTGGGTAATTAATGGCGGGTTTATCGCAGGAATCAATTTTATCACTCTGAAGAAACATTTTGTGTAGTAGAAATGAAAACTGTAAGCTGCTTGTAGTTGAGTACTCGATATGCCGCAATCTCCCATGCGACATTTTACGTAATTTATTACTCGCCCAGATTCGGCGTAGATGAATCTACTTCCTTAATCAAACGCAGATGTTTTCGGTGTTAATCGTGAGCTCAGATTAACGACCGTCACTATTTCAAATAGCTCTAATCAGCTAGTTAACACTCTTTAGTAACACAGCGCCGTCAGATTCATTTTGGCACATCTAATGTCCATTTTTTGTGCACCATCATTATGACGCGTCTTTGTATTCTACAGCTTGAGTCTCCTTAGCCTTGAGTGTATTAGGCCTCAGACGTTATGGTTACATGCTCTTGGCACCTCAAGGCAAAGATACTCATTAGAGTTTTTCCGGCTGAGATCGTGTATGTCCAGTCACGAATCCTTATGCCAAATTGGTTTCATCAGACTATCCTAGTCGTACGGTCTTCACCTGTTGTACCTCGCAACAGAGTCGAACAAGAATGATAATCTTGTTTAACTATACTTCTAAAGTGCCGTTTCAGGCGATTCCACCCACTTTTGACAAAGAGAAAAGATTCTACTTTTTAGCCTAGTTAATCTTTGCTGCCAATGATGACCCGTTAGCGATTGTCAGTATTGTTGCCAGGACTGTCACTATTGATTCCAAAAAAAGATCAAATTTTTTACAATCCGAAGGCTTCTGAGAAATATTGATATCGTAAAAAAACTCATTGTTCATTTCTCGGACCAGAATACGATCAGCCAAGTAATCAATGTCCTTATACGTACCGGGACAACTACTAAACTCATGTACTACTATGCGTGACTACTGCAGCACGACAAAACCGGTCAATCCTCAACGATGTTTTCAGAAATGTATAATTTGGCACATTCGCCACAATGCTTAGACTTGAACTAACTTTACGTACTAGTACATATCGTAATCAAGTTGTACCCAATTTTATAATGCGAAGGTATTTTGCTGCGAATTTCTTATGTGACTCGGGTGTCATTCGTCGAGGCAGATTTCTTGGTACAAATAATTTCATTGGAAACTGTCCGCGTGTCCAGCATGGAATGCTGATTCTCTTGTTCGCATGCGCGTGGGCAGCGTAAGAAATAAAATATAAAACTAGTGGTACTTGCAAAGCGTGGCAACGGAACTGGTACGATGACATAAGGTGAATTCAAAAAAAAAAAAAAATATCGTAGAAAACTAAGAATTGCACATCTGTGAAAACCGGTACCTGATATTAGTGATCTAAGTTGATTTACTTACAAAGTTGTTGCCTGAGAGTCCCTGCTTTGGACACTCTAATCTCCAGTAATTATCGTGGAGCGTTGCTAGAAAGACACGGAATAATAGAATAGGGTGAGGAACATTCAGGACCCTAAGCTTTAGCTGGTAACGAGAATTTGCACCAGCACACACGCGGCGGTACATCTGACGCGTTGACTCATTCAACGGCTTTCCCGGACGACGTAACCTCCCCTCGGAGCATCAGATGATGAATGCCTTCTCCGTATAGGGTAACGTGCATGACAGGCGGACCTTTCTTCCATTTTTCAACTCCGCATGTACTTCTCTTCTCTCTTTGTGTAATCGGTTGAGTGCAATCTATTTTAGAGCCTTGTTGATTTTGATTATAATTACGTGGTATTATTCGAGCACTACGAAGCTACGTGCTAGGAATAATTTGTTTCCGTCTACAATATGAAGCCAAAATAAATATCATTCGCATAACGTGTGTGTTTTTATGATTACAGCTCCTGTAAGTGAACACGATACGACGCATATTGCGGAATATGGAGCAGGTGAGTTCTTAAGGCTGTCCTTTAGATTATTTGATCTTGTTGAAGTTTTGACTAATTTAAATAAATGGACGTTCAAACAGTGTAATTGATCGACGACGTGTCAATTAATTATTGCATTGTTTTTTCTAAATGTAGAATCTGGCTGCTACTACAACTTCCAACGCTATCAAGAAGGCGATAGAATAGTAACGAATGAACCATGCTTAAACTGTACTTGCCACAACCGAATGCTGATGTGCTACCTCAGGGTGTGCCCATTTACAAAAGCTATCGGCCAAAACTGCACAGTCGAAAAACGACCGGATCAATGCTGTCCGATCATCACTTGCCCAGAAGTCCCTGTACAACTTCTGACCTCTACGTCAAATTCACCAGCGATTATCGGCTCCACCGAAATTGGTGCACATGACAACTACGGCTGCCGAGTTGACGAGAGATTCTATGCTGATGGTGCTCAGCTACCAGTAGACCCGAGAAATCCTTGCGAACTTTGCTACTGCATCAGAAACAGAACGACTTGTGTTATGCAAGAATGTACCCTGCGTGTCGCAGGCTGCAACCCAGTCTATTTGCCCGGAGTGTGCTGTCCAGTCAAATATAATTGTGGTGTGTTGAAGTTTCTGTAATTTATATCTCACTTACCGTTGAATTTTGTACACACGTATTAAAATTTTGGGCATCATAATTTCAGATTATGACGAAGAACAAACGACTACCCTTAGTCCTACCACTCCTGGACTTATCATGACTACAACAGTTGCTCCAGGGCAGAGCGCCCCTATGTGTTACCGCGACGGAAATACATACAATGACGGAGAACTCATCGACTCGGGACGAGCATGCCAACACTGCTACTGCTTCCGCGGTGACATTGTTTGCGCAGTTCAAGATTGCAAGATACCAATGAAAATTCACGGCAAGCACTGCACACCTCAACCTGCTCCAGAGGGCAAATGTTGTCCCACCACCTATCAATGTGGTGAGTAATAAGTTTATACTGTTTGATGTCAGAAATTTGTTCCAATCCCGTATTTATCAAATTATTTTTTCTCTTTGTAGATGGTGAAAGTAGTCCAACAGAAGTTGAGGAGGAGCCACAGTTGGGCGTGGGACTTTCAATCCCCGACCATCCCTATAAAGAGAAAGCTACTGAATCACCTATTCCGGGATTAGGATATGTGGATGAAGATAACAACCAACCACAGCAGATGGTGGACGTCTTTCCTGGCGCTGACAATACCATTCCTGAACAAGCTGGAGAAAATGAGGCTGTGACTGAAGGTCCCATCCAACAAGAAACCGTGAAAGCAGACGGCATCTTACCACACACCGTGAAACCATTCGAGGAAATTCCCACAGAGCTACCAGGTGGTGCAAAGGATGAGACGAAACCTGCAGAGATTCCGATCGGAACCAGTGTAGTCGAATCTGAAAGTACACCGATAAACTCAGCAGAAGATCTGCATCCAACTGACGTCGCTTTACCGGAATTGCCTGCAGTGATCGGTGAGAAACAGCCAGTGACTACTGTAGATGAAGAAAAAGAAGCGCCTCATGGTTCGATTAAACATGATGATGAAGTTAAACCTACAGTGACTGCCGATGAAAAACAAACCGAAGTGAACGTTGATGAAGGCAAACCAATAAGCCCAATAGAATCTACAGACAAAACAGTTTCCGAAGATGCAATAAAGACAACTGAAGATCAATCGACTGACGGAATCGTTTCTGAAGATGAAATCAAGACCACGGATGAATTACCAACGAAAGAAACCATACTCGAAAGACCGACACCTACTGAAATAATGAATAATGTACAGGAATCAAATGAAGGGTCTACAGATGAGCAGATCTTAAAAGAACCAACACAATCTGGAATCGAGCAAGAAACGGTAGAGGGCGTGACAAGCGAAGAACAAATGCCGTCCAAAATACCAGCTATCAGTGAACCACAAGAACCAGTCAATCCTCTACCTGAAAATGATGAGATAGCGGTTGAAGAATCGACAGCTCTGCCAACCCAGGGAGTAAAATCTGATGAAGAAGTCACAAAGGAGCCTGCAGTAACAGAATTGATGCCAACGGAGAGCGCCAAAACTGAAGACAGCAGCATCGTCATCTTCCCCAGTGAAGTTGAACTTACAAAACCCAAACCTTCAGAAGAATCGATTTTCCCTGAGACCTCTACTTTAAAACCGACCGAATCAGAAGTACCCGAGCAACCAATCAAGGAAACAGCTACGCCAGTTACTTCTGTTGAAGAGATCAGCGTACTTCCCGAAAGCCATGAGAACGAACCAGTGGAGACACCGGTTTCTCCAACTGTGTTACCTACGGTAGTATCAGCTGACGAAGACAAATCCACAGAAGAATCAGGATCGATCGAAGGGCATACAATCGACCACAGTGATATGGCCAAAGAACCAACTGCAGGCGCAGTTCCAACCAGTGAAGTTCCAACCGGCGAAGCTCCAACCAGTGAAATTCAAACAGGTGTAATTCCAACAGGCAAATTACCAACTGGTGAAGTTCCTACTAGCGAAGTTACGATAGGTCAAGTCCCAGTTAGCGAAGTCACGATAGGCGAAGTTCCTAGTCCGGATGGGGTAACATCGGAAGTTCCCAGTCAAGCTGAAATTTCAGAAACACAGACCGGAGGACCAGTGATTGATACAGAGCATACAATCGAGCCGATAGTTACAGACGAAAAACAACCTGAAGGTCCAATTGCTGTCGAAAATCCTAGTGAACCAGCGGCTCACGACCATGAAGACTCTGTTGATATCCCTGAACAAGGACCAACAGGCATTCCAATTTCTGACCGGGTTCCAGTTGTCAAGGCTGAGGATGAAAGTGTCGTTCATGAACTGCATGCCACCGAAGTATCTGACAAAATTCAACATACTCATGTTCCCGACAGTTTGATAACTGACAAGCAGGATGAAATTCCTGCAACGTATATCCCACCAATTGGACCGACGACTGAATCCGAAATCACTCCAGGACAGGAGGAGGTTACTACTGGAGTAGTAGAGGAGATTGTTTCACACGAGGATCAAGCTCCACACATTTCTAAGGATACTGTCACTCCTGCTTTATCCGAAGAGGAACACGAACCGACCCCCCAGGAAGAGCTTGAACATGAAAAATCTACAGTAATCGGTCAGTTGCCAACTGAAGCTACTCAGACAGAAATACTACCTGTGGAAAACGTTATTGATGAACAAGAAAACGGTAGTAAGCAAATCTTCGACGAGCCTACTGAAAGCGATGTCAAGGCCTCAGAATCTCCCGAAGTGTCAACAGAAGTTCAAGAAGTAGAACTGGAAGGTTCTGTGAATACCAAGCCGACTGAATCCCCAGTGACAACGGACAGCGAACAAAACCATGTACCTGTGGAGGATGAAAATTTCCCAACTGAGACCACAGCTGAAATTGAGAAAAAACCATTAGAACCTACGGCAAGTATAGGTGAGATTGCTGAAGAAGATCAACAAACGCAAGAACCAGTAGCAAATGGCGAGTACCCAGCCGAAAATGTGGCTGAAGGAAAACCACTGATGGTTCCTACTCATGGTGAGAAGACACCTGAACTTTCTTTACCCGTAGAAAACCCCACAGGGGCTTCAGGAGATGAACAAAAGCCTGTCACGGATTCGGCTTTAGAAGAAAAACCAATTAAATCTTCTGAAAATGAAAGCGAATCAACTGAAGTTTCTATTGCTGAAAAAGAACTGTCAAACACACCTGTTCCTGCAGAAGAATCTTTAACTACTTTGATACCAGAAAAAAGACCAAACGAACCTGTTATAGCTGATGAAAAACAAACTGCAACTACCATTCCCCAAGAACAGCTAACTGAAAGCTCTATTTCAAGCGAAAATCCTGTTGAAGGTGGTGTCACTGCTGAAGACAAACCGACTGAAGTTTCGATTTCCCAAGAACAAGAAACCGGAACTCCCATCAGTCCTGAAGCGCCTAGCGAAGTGAATACCGCTGCTGAAGAAAAGCCAAATGATGTACGTATTACCGAAGAGAAGCCAACAGAAGGTTCAATCATTCAAGAAGAACTCACGACAATCTCAAGCATCGATCAAAAACCATCTGGAGAATCTGTTGTGGAACAGGAGCTGACAGAGGCTTCCGTTTCTGAAGGACTGTCAACTCAAGCTTCTTTCGATGCAGAAAATCCAGTTGAGCCTTCCGGTACAGAGGAAAAATTAATTGACATTCCTGCCTCCGAGGAAACTCCAACGAAAACCCCTATCGTTAATGACGAATCAAATGTGACACCTATTTCCGATGAAAAACCAACAGAGACGTCTATTACTGGAGAAATTTTAACACAAACGTCTGTTGCGGAAGACGAGCCGTTGAATGCTGATAAAAAACCAAACGAAGCTTCAATCACGGAGAATACCCTAACTGACATCTCAAAATCTCAACAAGAACCTACAGAGACTTCTATTTCCGGTCAGGAATCAACAGTTACATCGGGTATCAATGAGAAGCCTACTGAGATTTCATTTGTTGAGCAAAAAGTAACGGATGTGTCTAATTCCGACGGACAGTCAACGGAACCTTCTATTATAGAAAATGAACCGACTGTGGTTTCTATTGATGGAAAAAAACCGATCGAGGTCCCTGGCGTAGAAGAAGAACCAAATGGTGTTATCATCGTCGAAGAAAATCCAACCGAAAGTTCAACCATACATGAGAAAGAAACCAGCATCCCTGTTGATGAAGAATCAACAGAGAGTCCTGTGACAGAACAGAAGATATTCCAAGCCTCTGCTACACAGGCAACACCGACGGAGTCTTCTGTCCAGGAAGAAAAAATACCTAATGTACCTGCTGGCATTGAAATTTCCACGGAAGGATCTTTAACTGAAACAAAAACACCTGTGGTCGTTGTTGGTGGAGAAAAAGTAACAGAATCTTCGACAGAGGAGGAACAAGATGCCACAGCCTCTGCAACAGAAACAAACCCGACAGGAGTTCCAGAAACAGAGCAGAGAGTAACCGATAATTCCATCATTGAAGAGAACCCAACAGAAACTCCTATTGCAGAACACGAAACAACCAGTGGCTCCATAGAGGAAGGCGAACCAAGTGGTACGCCCATTGCCGAAGTAGAATCGGAAGCTGGTTCTGTCATCGCTGTTAGCCAGGCTGAGCTTACCACAACGAAAACTGCTGAAACTACTTCAACTGACCACGAACCAGCTAACCCATCCGTTGCCACAGAAGGTCCAGTCGATACTTCTTTCATCGACCAAAAACCAATCGAGTCATCGACCCCTACAACTGAACGAACTGAAACTGTCATACCTGAAGAAGAACCCTCGAAGAGTTCGGACGGTGAAAATCTGCACACAGAATCTTCAGTTGGTGCAGAAAAGGACGCATTCGAAACCGAAAATAAACCAACTCATGCAACGAATGTCGAAGAAGAGCAAACAAATATTCCAGTTTCAGAAGAGGTCGTGACCGATAAAAATATCATCGAAGCAGAGTCTACCGGTGCGACAGCGACCGAACAGAAACCAACTGGTACTTCGTTGACGGAAAAAATACCCACAGAGATTTCAGTTACAGACGAAACAATAAGTGATCTACCTGTCACCGAGACAAAGCCTAGTGATGCTTCTGTAGCCGAAGAAAAGCAAACTAATACACCAGTTTCTAACATAACAGAAACTGAACCTGCCGAAGGAGGGCCAGCTACGACATCTGAAAGTGAAGAAAATTTAGGTGTACCTTCAGTCATTGCAGAGAATCCTACCCCAGTTCCTGTTGGTGAGGAAAAACTAACAGAACCCTCAATTGCAGCAGAAAAGCCAACTGAAGGTACAGCTGCTACAGTAAAAGTAACAGAATCTTCAATTGTCGAAGAAAAACCAATAGAATCGATTGAAATCGCAGGAGAACCAAACGTACCATCTATACTGGAAGAAAAACCTACTGAAATTTCTATTGCTGATGAGAAGTCAACTGAATCTTCGGTATCCGAAGACACGCTTTCAGAAATACCTCAAATTGTTGAGACCGGTCCTCAGTCTTCAGTACCCGAAGAGCAGCCTACCGAGGTTTCTACCAGTGATGACGAAAAAATTCTGCTCGATGAAGTTGAACCAACCATGATCGCTAAACCTGAAGAAGGACCTATAGAAGCTTCTGCTCCTAAAGAAAACCCAGTAGCACATTCTGACACTCACATAGCTGAAGGCGAGATTACTGAAGTTCCAGAATCACAAGAAAATCCAACAGAACCGTCTGGTATTGAAACCGTTGAAGGAGAATCAGCTAAACCGTCCATTGTTGAGGAGAAACCAGTCAATCCTATTACTTCCGAAGAAACACCCTCAGGAGAATCTCCATCTGACGAAAAACCGACCGAAACTGTCATCATCCCAGAAGAACCAAAAAAGACGGTGGAAGAGGAAAAACTTCCAATTGAATCATCTGTCGGATTACAACAGCCAATTGAACCATCTGTCGAAGAACAACAGCCAATTGGGCCATCTGTCGGAGAACAACAACCGATTGAACTCTCTGTCGAAGAACAAGAGCCAACTAAGTCATCTGTCGGAGAGCAACAGCCAATTGGACCATCTGTCGGAGAAGAACAGCCAATTGAACCATCTGTCGGAGAACAACAACCGATTGAACCATCTGTCGGAGAACAACAGCCAATTAAACCATCTGTCGAAGAAAAGCAGCCAATTGAACCATCTGTCGAAGAACAACAGCCAATTAAACCATCTGTGGAAGAACAGGAGCTAATTGAAGCTACTCCTGAAGAACAACAGCCAAGTGAACCAAGTAAACCAGTACCTTCTGAGATCCCAAGTCAAGTGGATAAAGATCAAACTACCACCGAGAAACGACCGGAAGTGTTCAGTGATAATGTACCCTCGAGCATTCCCGGGGAAGGCAATTGTCTTGTAGATGGACAATCTTTTGCCAATAATTCGCGTATTCCACCAGCAAATCTATGTCAAACGCAATGCCTTTGCATTAGCAGTATAGTTCATTGTGATCTTGTCGAATGCTCACCACCACCAAGCCACTTGTCCAACTGTATGCCCATTCACACCAACACGGACTCTTGCTGCCCAATTTACTCCTGTGATTCTACGCCGACTGTTAATTTGGAATCAGATAGTCAGATGGCAGATAATCACACTCCTGGATATGAAGAAATCTATGTTCCATCTACATATGATTACTCTAAAGAATCAAGCACGCCTATTATTGAATATCCAGCTGAGCCATCAGATAAAGTAACACCAGACTCCGAAGAGCATCCAACTGTAGCAGTTGATGAAGGCACTACGCCAAGCGTTGAATCAATTGCTGACGTTGATCAAAAGATTGTTGAACCCATCGAACAGGAAATTCCTGAACCAACCGTACCTGTACAAGAACCATCTGGAGCTTCTGAAACAAATGAAATTCCCGAACAGCCTGTTACTGATCGAACGGAACAAAATCCCAAGCCAGAAGTAGTTGATCAACAAACTGAAGAAGCAATAGTGCCGACAGAAGAGCAAAAACCAATTAGTGAAGAAAAACAGAAGCCAGAATCACCTATCGAACCTTCTGAAATCCCTGTTAAAGCAGTTATAACAAATAACGAACCAAACATAATTCCTGCTACAACTGTAGATGAAACCACTTCTGCTCAGCAGCCCGAGGGTACGCCTACATCCAATAAAGAAACAAGTACAGTTACTGATACAAATGTCACTCTCATACCATTAAGTGAAGAAAGCCCAGAAGTAATTCCAACCAGCGAGGAACACCCTGTTGAAACAGGCACCTCAGGCGAAGAACAAACAACCGATGTTACCAAGCAGTATAAGCCTGCTGTAGAGATTGAAACGGTGACTGATCAACAAGCAGTCCTTGCTAGTGAAGATGTTGGACCCGAAGAACATCATGAAGCTTCTGAAAAACCAATAGATAACGAAACTGTAGTACCTGTCGGGGTATTACAAGAAGGAGAGCAGGTTGATGACATTTCACAGCCTACCGAAAAGGAACCCGCTGAACCAGTAGCTCCCGTCGATGAAAGTACAGGTGGATCTGAAGAGCACTTTGAAAACACAGAACATCCAGAAGTATCCGTAACAGACGATAACGAGCAGACATCCGGACTCACTGATTCTATAGCAACTAGTCCTGTGCTCCCAACCGATCAGTCAATCGTAGAAAGTACAGATGAACTCACTACACCAATTGGTCAGCACCCAGAAAAACATGTACCTCAGCCTCAATCTGAATCAGACGGCCAAATAACCGAGCCAAGCAAGCAGACCGATGAGTCGTCTTCTCCAAAAGACCAATCAAACTTACAACAGCAGCCTGAAAAGGGTGAACAAGAAGTTCCTGTTGACAGCTCAACAATCGGAAGTTATCCAGAGCTTGAAGCGCCCGTTTCTACTGGGAGCTCAGAAGATCAGTCTCCTTCAGTTCCGGTACCTACAGATGGAATTAATTTATCCAATAACGCTGAGTCGTCTGAACCAACTCCTGCTGGACAAGTCGAGGATGAAATAGAAGGTTCTACAGTAATTCCGGTAAAACACATTGACAGTGAACTTCCTATTCTTAGTTCGAATTCTGAAGTCACTACAGATGAAATCTTGCCAACTAAAACGAGCGAGCAGGGTGAAGCACAGACTCCCATATCTGGTTTACAACCGCAGGAAGCTGCTGCTCCGACAACACAACCGACCGCTGAGCAAGAATTAACGGTTGGCTCTGAAACAACTACCCCGACGGTAGAAAAACATGACCAAGTTATAGTTGAAACAGAGCCATCGATCATGTCATCTTTACCGGATACCACGAAGACAACTGAACCTAACGAGAACACTGGTGAACAGGCAACCGAGGTTAACACGCACGAAGCTGAACCAATTTCACATGAAACATCAGCGACACCGGTAATCGAAAGTGGTCAGTCAGTGGATACTGTGCCAGAATTATACGATGTAAGTGAGCCTACTGCTTCAACTGAAAGTACTGAAGGCCAAGTAACTGAAGTAAGAGAAACCACTGAAACTGGTAATCCAGAAGTTGCTGAATCATCTGAACCAACAGCGAATACGGAGAATGAGCCTACTGGTGTGGAAGAACAAACAACTCGACCAATTTCATCCGAAGAGGACATTAAAACAACTGTACCTGAAGAAAGCGTTACTTCCGAGCAAGGTGAATCATCCGAACCACCAGTTAGTGCTAACGGTGAGCGTATCAGTGTAGAAATACCAGCAATTGGACCAGCTATATCCAAAGAAGGTACGAAGCCAACTATTTCCGAAATAACCGATGAAGACCACAAAACACCGACTCTGGAGCTCACGACTGAACCGGCGTCACCTGAGACTGCTGAAACATTCGCGCCAACTGTGAACCAAGAAGACGAGACTGTAGCAGCAGAACATTCCACAACTAGTCCAGTATTGATTGAAAATACCGAGAAGCCTACATCTACTGTGAACATAGAAGGGCAAACTATTTCTGATGTTGAGAAACCCACTGGTCCTGTTTTGTTGCAACCCGCCAAATCTTCTGAAGCAGCTGAAAATACTGAGGTTGAACCTGATGTAGAAAAGAAACCAATATCTGAGATAGCATTACCAGACCAAGATGTGACGACAGGTGAACCCGAGGTTCGTCCTGTTAGTACAGTATCATCTGTGAGTGAAGAAAGTGAAGCTGTTACAGTTAAACAACCGAGTTTGGTAGAAATTCCACAATCTGGCGCTGAGGCGCCTCCGTCGACTACTAGCAGTGAGGTTCAGACGCTTCCAATGGAAGATTCCGAATCTGTTTCACCCGATCAAGGCGTAACAGCTGTATCAGGTGCAAGTCAAGAAGAAGAAACTACCCCAGCACAGCTGCCAGCAGTTGAAACATCGTCATCTGGTACTAAAAGTCCAATTCCTGTGGAAAACGCTGAAGAGCAAATGATCCCAGTTCAAGAACTTGAGTCCAAGCCTGATTCACCTAACCACTCCGAAGAACCCATTGCTACATTACAACCAGAAATCGTTCCAGCATCACAAGAAGATACGGAGGAACTTGCACCGACCGAAGGCATAGAGAAAGAAATTATCCCGACTGACCAGACAGCCTCAGAACCTACTTCACCTAGCGAAGGTGAGATACCTGTGCCAACTGTTGGCGAGGAAGCTGTGAGCATTTCAGTCGAAGGGGAAGCAACAAGTGTACCTTTATCTGACGATCAAATCAAACTGGCTGTCACAAGTGCAACTCTTGATGACCATGGTATATCGGTTGAAGCAGCCAACACTGCATCTGTGGAGAGCGAGGAATCTTCTACCCCAACAACAAACGAAAATGGTGAACTTGCTCCGGAAGCTGGTCCAACGGCTAGACCTGTGATTCCCGAAGAGAACCCTGAAACACCAACGTCAACACAGACTGAAGTAAAAACTCCTGAGACAATCTCCACCGATCACGCTGAAAAACCTGCTTCAACTCCGAGTGAAGATGAAAAAGTAATTGCTACTGAATTACCTCAGCCAGGTTCAAGCCATAGCCAAGAAGTGCCAACTACAGTCGCACATGACGAAACCAAACCACAGTTGCCAACAGTAGGGACACCTGAACAAACAGTTACAACTGAAACGCCCACTGCCGGACTTTTTGCAACCGATCATATCAAAACACCTGAGTCTGTTTCAAGTGAAGAAGGTGAAAATGTTAATGCGGAGGAATCCACAACTGAGCTGAGTGATCAGGATAATGTCAAAACGTCAGCGCTAACAGAAAGTTCGGTTGACGGAAATACTCCGGTAGAAGAAGCAACACCTGGAGTCACTTCAATTGAACCTTTGGAAACGCCAAAACCAACTCAAAACAGCGAAGAGGAAACCGTGGCTGCTGGACATCCCACAGAGGAATCTGGACTGTTTGAAAACACTGAAATACCTATTCCTAACACAAGACCAGACCAGGAAACCGCTATGAACGAAGAGAAGATCATTGAACCGCCCAAATCCATAGAGCAAAGTACATCTACCAATTTCACTCCAGAAGAACCAACTGTTTATCCAAAAGAAGAAGTATCAACTACTCAATCTATCATGGAAGAGGTTCCAACACAGACTACGATAAGTGAATCTGTGAAACCGGAGTTGGTAACAATTGACGAACAAGTAACACAGGAACAAATACCAGTTAACATTACGCCGATCGAAGGACAGCCAGAGCAAAAACCAGTCACCCCTGAACTAGAACAAGCAATTAAAACTTCTGAACCAACTCTTGAGCCTGCCACAGACCTCTCCAATGAACCTGCTTCAGAAAATCCATCGGTTGTCGAAGAAAGTCTAATTGAGGCAACAAAGCCAGCACTGGTTGAAGGGGAATCGATGGAAAGTACCGCTGAGAACACCGCAGAAGAGGGCGAGACGCCAATCTCGACAGCATCTCCTATTCCAGAAGATCAAAGGCAAACTGAGAACGAGCAGACGAAGGTTCCACAGAAGGAACATGACACCGAACATCAAGTAACTGAGATATCTGCTCCAGCTGAATCCGTACCTCCCGTAACACCCGCGGAACCAACTAATGAAGATCAAGAACATGTTCAAACTCCAGACCAAACTCAAGAAGTCCCAGAAGAACCTGCAGTTGATAATACGGAAGGACAGTTGACCATTGAATCAGAAGATACTCCTGTACCTTCAGTGCACGATTCGATTGAGGAGACGAAACCTGCGATGAAACCTGGTTACTTCGGACGTCCAATCACAAGTACCTTGGCTCCTCAAGGAAGCTTGGCCTATCCAGATCAAACGGTCCCCGTCGAGGACAACAACCACTTCCCAATAAACAACGGAACCTACTTGAATCCAGAATCTGACGACACCGGCGATAGCGATGACTACGAAGGAGATGATTTGGACATTTACGGACCGGGCACTTGCAGATATGGTGGCAAGGTCTACGTGTCTGCTCAACAGATACCGAGAGATGATCCTTGCGACTTCTGCTTCTGTTTCCGAAGCGATATTATCTGCCTTCAGCAAAGCTGCCCGCCACCAATTCCTGGCTGTCACGAGGAGCCCATCAACGGCTTCTGTTGCCCGAGGTACGAATGTCCGGTATCAATGGCGACCTCGCTTAATTTGACGACCACAACGACAACGACAACGACAACTCTGCCGCCTCACTTCTTGTCACACGCTTATAAAGGCGCTGCGAGAAGAAGTGGCTGCCAAATTCGCGGACAGGCATACCGAGTTGGAGAAACCATTCCATCTGCATCAGGCCCTTGCCTTCAGTGCACGTAAGTAACAAAATAGAATTAGTTCCCACAATAAGGAAGGGAATATTTGTCTGTAAAGTGACAATCGATATTTGAGAAACTTCGTTTACTTCACAGATGTGGCGGAGATGGTAATATGAAGTGCGAACCACGAGTCTGCAGTCCAGAACCTATGCTGAGGCAAATGATCGCTGCTGCAACAGCCAAGAGGAGAAGATGAGCTCTGAAGTTTTAAAAACAGTGTTGTAAAAAAGTGAATTAAGATTATTCTAACCATTGCGCGGAACACAGACAATAATGTGCCCGACAAATACGAACTGGGTAGCCAAACGTAAACCTTTTTATATTATATATCTATATACATATATACCCACATATGCATATACATATATACGCGGGTAACAGTATACATATATCGAAGGGAAAAAATAGCTAATCGTAATAGGCACATTTACGCTGACAAAATGTAAAGCAAAGTAAGAGAAAAAGGATGCAAGAAAAAAATCAAGATAAACGCCACAATTATAATAAGTAACTATACTGAATCGTAATGTTGCTATCGTGCTGTACGAAATATTTCATCGATGTCGATCAGAGCTGCGAAACAAACGAGACTTACGACTGTGCCTTCGTCAGTGCCAAAAAAAAGGCGCTTTCGCTTAGCGACAACAACTTAGCCATATCACTGTCACCGACATCATCGAGATGAATCTAGGCGTATTATGATAATAAGAAGAGAGCGTAAAAATGAGATTATGAAAGGATGTAGTAATGAGAAAAAAGTGAAGATGGGTGAGGCAGAATAAAATGAGATAGTTAGAAATTATATAGCTAAGCCACGGTGGATAACAGCTACTCGAAAAAATCAATTAAGAGATTTTGGAAAATGAGCGCGCATGATTCGGGGTTTTGATGAACCTCTCGACCGAGGACATTCGCAATCGATGTTCAAATACACACCTCCAATTATCCGTAATTGCTATTATCAATCGTGGCTAAAAAGATTAAAATTAATAATAGTAAGGGGAACATTAAACTCTCATTCATTATATGATAAACGTACACACAACTTCAAAGCTCAAACAGCAGCTCGCTCGGAGGACCGAAAGTTCATTTGAGAATGCTTCTCCGGTGAGCTGACATCGTATAAAATACATTTATATGATTCTTATACAATATACTCTCAATAATAATTAATTAAAATTAATACAGCGTATATGAAATTCTTGTTTGTTCTCTAGCTTCAAAGTGCCGTAAAAATATAAAAATTTCTTTGTAATGTTCGTATTTTTATTAATTTTTCTGCAGTGTTAACCAAGTGAACGTCAATTTTTCTAACAATATTAAATTCAATTCACCTCGCGTGAAGGAATTTTTTTTATTTTATTTTTCAAATTACCTCATCATTGTAGTTGAATACAGAATAATTGGTCAATATGCGATTTCATCACACTTTGAAGCTCCATCGAACAAAGAAATGTAGGTGATATACTATAATATACAAACAAAGGCCCGTGTCATCGTACGAGACTTAACAAATCTGATGTCTGTGTTTATATTAGAAGTCGAAGATACAATCTGGCCTTCCTCAAAAATCTTGAAGTCTGTTATACTCTTTGTATTTGACTAATATAAATGAAATATTATATTATATCACAGAATTCCGCCTAGCTGTGCGGTCCGGCTACGATCCGGGTCGTTCGATCGAGAGAAGCTTGCCATTTTTACTACCGTATACATTTTTTATACATGATATTATATATTATAGTTTGATTGTGAAGAATGGCTTCTAACCCTTGAACGTTCGGACTAGCAATCCCTGTGTATATTTCGCATAGCTAGACAACTTTCCTGCGTTTTGGAAATGACTAGGCGTTACGAGGCGGGGGTGTAATTCCCGAATAGGCATACGATTGATTGATCAGCGTTCGCCTCTATGCGTAAAAATCGGAATGCCTTCGTAATACGTGTTCCATACTCATGATTTTTTCTTAATCATTTATGTACGAATAGAAGAAAGAAAAAAGGATTACCCCCGACATCGAGTCATTCTCATAGCGCCACCTTTAGAGATTAGTCAAACTAAGGAATTTATCTTTATATATCCATTTATGCGATAGTAATAATATTAATTAAAATGAATTGATATTAGATATTACGATTACAATTATAACAATAATATAATGGTACGTACAGTATACATGTAATTATATAAAGGCAAAACAAAAAAAAAAAAATGTTGAAAGAAGAAAAAAAAACAGAAGAACCTTCATAAAATATATACCATTTGAATTATACAGCAATATAAACCTTCGTGCAAATTAAATAATATGCATGAATACGCTATGAAATTTCGGCGACTGATTATCCCCAGTGCAACGGCGATTTGGAACGGACATTTTTATACTCAACGAAAACTAGCGTATAACGGTTCTAATTGAGTCCCTATCGGTTACTGCATGTTTATGTATGTGATAAGATTATTGCGGCATGGAGACGAAGACCGATTGAAAGAGCCTACGGTAGGTTTAGGGCGGCACGTGCTAGTATATAAAGTGTCCTTTTACATGAATAAATGATTTTATATGTCAAAAATATTAGCTGCAGTTCTTTCAGTGCTAACAAAAAAAATGTGCGTAAACATCCTTCCAAATTCCATCTCATTTCAACCAATACCCAATGCCGTTTCCATTTGCGAATCCATAAATTTTGTATCGTGAATTGCTTCGTGTAGAACAATCATCGTTATTAAATGGAATAATTATTTAAGCCATGAAAACACACTCGGACTATTTATAACGAGTGCTTCGAATTCACACTTATTATTAACGTGTAAGTATGTAATATACGGAAACTCTAAACGTGTATCTCTATAAACACCAAAAACCATTAGATCTGATTTCTGGAAGTCAATGAGGTGGCTTCCATATCAACCATATCAACTCAACATAAAAAGACTGAGGCAAAAAATGTCACGTTGAATATGGTAATAGCACATGGACATTTTTATAGATATAGACAGATATATGAGCAGTTCTATGTAACTACTCCACACTTATCCTTCATGGTTAAAGAGGTTTAAAGTTGAACTTAGTGATATCATAAAGTTCACTCAATGAATTCTTGAGGGGTTACATGGGATTGGAAATTTCAGAAAATCCAATTAAAAAATTTTTTTTTTATCTCGTAGAAATTAAGATTCAAAATTTCATTTCGAATCCTTCTTCCAAGTACAAGTAGTACTCACCTATTAACAGAAAATATTTGATTTTTTGATTTCAGATTAAGCTAGCATAAGTTATGTAGTCCATCACGAAAATACTGGGTCTCTGAAAACCAGTTCTGATCGGCTGAATTTTCAACATTTCTGGATGAAATTTTTGTGAAATAGCGTTCAAATATTGTTTTTTCATATGCCGTAACTTTGAAACAAATATTCTTTTATTATATTTTAAAACAATAGAGAAAATATGCTTTCTAGAACGCTCGAAACACATGTAACCCCTTAAGAATGGCGAAAATTGCGAATGCTATTCCTAACTTGAAATTTGTTATTGATAACTTTTTGAAAGCTTAAATCTTAAAATCATCAGTCATGCCTATTTATTTCAGTGCAAAGAAAAATGCAGTTTCTGGAAAAAATTATTCATTGTCGTCATAGAAAGTTGATTAATTTACATATACCTGTGTGTATATCTATCATAGACGATATTTCTTTCGAGGAATTTTTTGATTCAACCTTTTCTAGTAATTAAATAATATTATTATATATTTACTAGAGTGGTTCAAAATTAAAAGTTTTATTTTTGCTTTTACCTGGCGGTCCCTGAAATGTTCATGTTTCATGGAAACAAGATCCTCCGAAAAATGAACTCCAATCCAATAGGTCACTTTTTTAATTTTTTTCCCCGTAATTTAATACGGGAATAGCTCACTTTTGTTAGCGGTTGAAATACTGGTAAAGTATTTTAACGGACGAGATAAAAATCGGTAGTTTTCAGATGACTTTAATGAGTGTTATAATGATGATCACTACGCTTTGTTATAGAGGTTTGGAAAACTTGAATAATCAGCTTCAAGGATTTATCCTCGAATTTAAAAAATATGAAGTGGTTTACGAATATTTTAACTTTTAACGAAAAGTAAAATTTTTCCATGTCAGACGAATGGGAGATAAAAATCGAAATAGCGACCTGTTGGACTTGAGCTGAAGAGCTCATCTTCCGGAAGGATCTTTTTTCTGTCAAGCACTAACATTTGAAGGGATAAGAGCAAAAATATTACATTACGCATCAAGTACGGGAAATGCCTGTTTCGCGCTCGAGTTCCGTATACTATTTTTCCTAACATGTGTGCAAAATTCGAGACAACAACGGATAAAGACTATAACAATAACAATAATATCAAAACGTCCAGTAATACTAAAAAGTGCAATATTCTGGTAGAAGACTGAAAAGAAGAGATATAAGAGTAGGCATAGGTATGGATCGAGCACAAGTACCCCCCTAAAGAAATCGCAATAGTAAATTCGTAGAATCCGTGCCATTTTATTATTTCTGCGTCAAATGAAAAAGTATTAAAGTGTTTTTGTTCAGAATTGCATATGCAATGAGGCTGCCACGCAGCACGAAATATTTTAGAAACGTTTCAAAATTCGCGGAAATGTTATATTGTGGGGCCGTCCATTAATCACGTGATCTTTTTTTAAGCATTTTTCAACCCCCCCTCCCCCTTGGTGATACGTGGTGAGGTTTAAGACTACCCCCCCACCCCCCACCCAATATCCCGTGTATTTTTAGTATCTAAAAAAAATCTAAAATTTTTCAGAATATCTTAGAATATTATCCTAAGCACAGATATAAAATATAATCTTATCTTATTCTGATATTAAGGACCATGATAAAAATGTCTAGATAGAAAGGTGAATAATGAAAAAATAAATACACGTGATATCGTATTACAACCCCCCCCCCTGTGACATCCCGTGATTTTTGTCAACCCCCCCCCCCCCCCCTTTCAAGCCTCACGCGATTAATGGACGGCCCCTGTACTCAAAATATTTCTGAAACATTTCAAAACTTGGGGAAATCTTATATTGCGCTTGAAATATTTCTGAAACGTTTCTGAAATACTGGAAATGTTGTATTGCAATTAAAATGTTTCAGATACGTTTCAGAAATAATCCTGAAATTGTGTCCGGAATCTGCAATGTTGTGACATTTCTGAAATGTTTCTGAAATATTTCGTGTCTTGTGGGCTGTTGAACCCTTTTCCTTGTTTGAAATACGTGGACCTCGATATTTGGAGATATATACGTCAAAGTAGAAATCGACCAGGGCATTAAGCGTATTCACAGCGGAATCAGCAGCTAGGCTGCTATCGGGTAGCTTGAAATTTTTGCTCTTCTCCCTCTCTCAACCCTTGACATGCATTTTGCTTTATATATTTTATACCAATAACGTAAGAAAGGGAAAATCGCCGATTCTAGGTAATTTAATAATCGATTGATTGATCAAATGCAGATTTACCATACTAGAATCAATGGTTATGCTAGTAATACGTAACTCATGTGCAGTCGAATTTTCTTCTCAACGGAGTCCATCTGTTGCCCGATTCGAAGAAACACATTTTTTCCAACATATGCTTGGAAAGTTTAGGTTTCGAAACTTGTGGAGCGTGTGTAAAATACCCTATTTCTGAACAATACGGTAAAATGACACTGGCGCATGCGCTTAGCTGAGATTCTCAATTTTACACACTATGGCTTTTTGGTGCACGCGCAGTTCCCGATAAACTTAGTTTCACGAAGTGACTATAGTACAAGATCCCGACTTAAATCGACCTTCCCTCATGGAGTTTTCTAATTATGTGATATGTACTATCTACACAAAAAATTCACATTGAAGTGGTGAGGGTGAGGTACGGGTGTTCCAGGAATTCAGAATATAATTCATATGAAGCTGTTGAAGTTGATGAGTATAATCATTTTATGAGAGCTATTTTTCCTAATTTTATTTAAATATACAGTGGTAAAAATATACATCATACATGTTGTATTTGTGTTATGACAAATTTATATACATACATTATATACAAATAAAAGATGTCAATTGACTATACGTTTGGTTGATTTATACAATAATTACACGAATAGACATTTTGTGCGGAAATCGATGATTTAGTGTGACAGGAATTGAATTTTTTCTCTTACTCTGTATAATGAAACATGTGCGCAAATCGTGAAATACATGAAGCAACTTCAACCTCAGGTTTTTCAAGAATTTTATGATGGTGATTGTTGACGATATATTTGGCAAGAACGAGTTTTCTCATGAAAACTAGACGGCTTAACCGAAAAGATCTTCAGTTTTTTGCGTAAGGCATGATCACTTGTTTTCGCGACATTTGATTTTGGATATCTCGAAAGACGACGAAGTTAGCAGCTGCCATTTCGAAACCAGAAATGTGATAGGTCCATCTTGGCGATAAGATCAGTGTCCCGTGCAAATTTCATCCAAACCGGTTCAGTGATTCAATGGGAATCCTGCTTACAAGGAATCCGTGCATCCACTTTTGAAGTACTTGCGAAGAAAAAAAACTACTCTACCTTCGATATCTGTCGAAAGAACTTGTACGAAATTTCTGACCTTCTCTTCTACTATAATTCTCCTGCCATTTATAAGTTTTCCAACTTCCATGGCAACCCTTGCTATTATCACAATAGTAAATGATAATACTCTTAATTATTGAAACGGAGTTATTGGCTTATGAGTGTAAATGAAGAGTATTTTTCGAGGATCATCGGTACGTCCACCGAACAAGTAAACATAAACAACTACAGTTAGAATTTCTATTCTTCAATGAGGTGCCAAATACGACTAAAACCATCTTTCACAATCACGATTTCATAAAAACGCTAATTTTGTTCTTATATTTGTTACTAGTAGTTTTTTTCTTTTTACAGGTATCCGATAGAGAATTTATCGAATCAAGCGATGAAAGATCGAAAGCGGACAGACTTCTGGATTCATTGAGTTCTTTCGATGAACATTTTACTTTACTTTGTTTGGAAGGTAAGAATTTTTTAAAGTTGAAAAACCTCGACGGTCCTTTCGATTTCTGTGCAACTGTTTCAGGTATTATCTCAGGTTCCACGTCAACATTATCGACATTACACGGTAGTTTCGGCTCGTATGACTCGCAGGAAGTTTTTTTCACCTCACCAACTTTTTCAACCATGGAACATTCGTTTCTTTCTGTATCTTGTAAAAATTTACACGGCTTTGATTTCTCAACTGCAGGTGTAGGTAAGGCAGTTGCTCTAAAATAATCAAAACATACAAATTCAGGTTACTGGGGTAGGCTTCGTACATTCAATAACCACATAACGAGCGAGTCAAACTCTTAATCCTAAGCGACATATTAAAAAATTACCATTTACCTTGTTTCACGACACCGAACATCTGGGGTTTTTATCGATTTGCTTAATTTTTCCCAAAAGTTGAAATTCTTGCTCTGTATGTTGAAATCTAATATGTGGTAATATCTCAATTGGACTGGTACCTCGCATCTCTTGTAAAAGCAGGGGATAATTTTACGCGCCCTTGTCTCTAAAATATAAATTTAAATAATTGGATTGGTAATTATAAGAATGTTAATAGCTTGTTTATTACATAAATCAAGGGCAGAATCTTACCTATTGCTTGTGCTTGAGTGAAATTGACGAAAAATTCGGTTACTGAACTTCTCACAAAATTGGGAGATAATATTGCAATTAATCTGTTACATCGTTCAGATATCAATTTCATTATTGCAGAATGTTCGAATGGAAGTCCAACTATAAAGTCTCGATCTTTTCTGCAAAGCTGGAAAAAAATTCAACATCACATTTATTGTAACGATGTAGTTTTAATTAAACATGAAAGGAATATCAAATTGTCAACATTATACTGTACCTTGAGTTCATATTTATCTTCCAGCTTTTCACACAATTCATCGACAAAATTGATGTCTTCTTCAGCGAATAAAAGAAATGCATCATACTGCTGTTTGCCTAAGCCTTGTGGCACTCGCCACAAATCATCTGAAATAAGCAACAAACACGTTAAGTAATAAAGACACTTTATAAAAAATCATATAACCTGGTTGCAGTTTATCTACTCGATTTGAAGTTAAGGTAACGTTACACAGAGTGACATAATACAATGGCAGAACGATACAGTAATGATATCCAGCTTTATATTAAAACTTACAACTATTCTTTAACAATTTTCCGAATTTTAACGAACACTGTGCAAGCCGTATCTAGACAAAATAGACAACTGTGTGAGAAATTATTGAAAGACTTACCGTATGTTATTATCTGTTCTTCAACATGGTTGTCAATAGCATTTGCCGATGTTAACGTTCTTTGGGAACATTGTTTATAGATCTGAGCATCTCTCTCTGTACATATAATTAAAAAAAATGAAACAAATTAAATTAATTTCTCGATGGTTTTGCCTCTACGTATTCAAAATATCGTATAATCTTCAGAGGCAGAATATTTTTTTTTGTAAGGAACTGTTTGATGTCCATGGTGCTAAGTATTTTCAAACACATTATGTGAAGTATTGTCTTTTACAATCAAATCTGTGTTCGTGAAGTTCTATTGATAACAAATGCGATCAAGTTTTAATACCTTCAATTACACCGTCCCACAAAAAAAAAAGTGGTCTGTACATTTGAACAGACCCACCTACCTTTATGTATTTTGACACGCTGAATCCGAGTCTGAGGTCCGTTTGGTCCGTACACCCTCAAAATTCTGAGAAAAGGGCATAAAACCGTGAAAAATGGAAACACTGCAGTTTTGGTGATCAAAAAAATGTCTAAATATAAATCATACAAGTTTTTTATGTGATTCGACCCCCTGAGTATAAATCTGAAGTTTATTTTGCCTGTAGGCCCTTAAAAATACAATTAAATTGCAAAAAATCCCTAAAAATTGCATTTACAGTAATAAAAAAATGGATTAAACATGATTAAATTCATTTCTCACATATTGTCATGCACTAAATCCAAATGAAAAACCTGTTAATGTGAATCAATCAGAAATTTACCAAAAATTGTTCAAAAAAACGTAGAAAGATAAGGTAAGGAACGAGCTTTATCGATAACAAGGGAAGTGGAATGTCAACATGATGGCAGATTTTTGCTGGACGCTGAAGAGAGAAATAACGAAGGACAATAAAAAACGAAATAGAAACCCGTTGCGTATGTCATTTGAAGGCAAAAGCGTTCGACACAAACAAAGAACATCTTGAAATCGATAAAGCTCATTCCTTACCTTATCTTTCTATGCTTTTTTGAACGATTTTTGGTAAATTTCTGACTGATTCACATTGACAGATTTTTTATTTGGATTTAGTACATCACAATATGTGAGAAATAAATTTAATCACGGTTAATCAATTTTTTTATTACTGTAAATACAATTTATAGCAATTTTTAGGGATTTTTTGCAATTGATTCATATTTTTAAGGGCCTAGAGGCAAAATAAACTTCAGATTTATACTCAACGGATCGAATCACATGTAAAACTTATAATGATTTGTATTTAAAATTTGTTTTTCATCACCAAAACTGCAGTGTTTCCATTTCTTTTTTACATTTTTTTGCACTTTTCTGAAAATTTTGAGGGTGTACGGACCAAACAGACCTCAGATTCGGATTCAGCGCGTCAAAATACATATAGGTAAGTGGGTCTGTTCAAATGTACAAACCACTTTTTTTTTGTGGGCCGGTGTTCTTTATATTTGCATCATGTCTTTATTCGTACGTTTTGTATTGTTATTAGAAATTGGATACTGGACTACTTAGACTGGTTCGATAATCTTTCAGAGTTCTCCAAATTGAAAATGTATGTTTTGCAAGCAATTTTAGGGTCTCGGTTTTTTTAGACTGGATACTGAGTTATATTTTCAGAACTTTTGGAAAAATAAGAGAATAATACGCGGTATCTGGTTTCTTCATTTCAATAATACATGACGTCTGATTATATGAGTTAGATAAATGATGTTTAGTACAATCGGAGCGTACAGAAATTTGACCGATTTCTATTCAAGTCTGACGTAGAAGTGGCAATTTCTTAATGGTTACAGTGGACAATTCTTTTTTCGACGTATTTTTTTAAATATAATAAACGTCACAAATTTTAAACATGTCTGGTAATCTGTAGAAATTCAAGGGGTTAAAATTCATTGTTTACACTGATTCCCAAAAGAATAAATATTCACAGTCTGGGATAAGCATTCGGTTTCAAGTAAAATATATTTTCAAGGAGTAAAGAATAACAGCTGTCGTCTGGCTTTGTATTTTGATCAGGTAGAAGATAATCCGCAAAATAATGTCAAACTGGCAGAAAACAAATAATGTAAATACTTTGGTACATACATTGTAAAACAGTTGAGCAACTGTTTGTGAAGTTTGTAACAACTCTATTTGATGAAGGTGGATCACAAAGTTTTAGGAGAAAGCAGTCAGCGCATTAAAATTAGCATACCATACAGATATGATTGAAATGCAACAATTCATTATTCTTATAATTACCACCTATAACTTGAGCTGAAGTTGAGGCGATGCCAAAAAGAGTGCGTAATGCGTTATTATTGATTGCTAATGATGGTTGAATATAGAGCCGGAACTTTACAGATTTGTTTATCAGCAAATTAGTAAAAATTCAACTTACAAAACACATTCAATCAAAAAGGTATAAGGCATTTTGAATGAGAATACCCAAGCAATTGTCTTTGTGTAAAACAAAACTTTTTTGGGGTATTTTTATTCGGTATTATATGTGAGTTGCATTGTTTGCATCATTTTCACATTAACGGTATGTAGGCTTTGATAACAGTCAAAGTAAGTGGCATTTAACACGGTCAGTTAAGACTGACATTCGCTTGATTAATATGAAAAAAATACATTCCTTTCATAAAATCTTGATTTATTTTTATTGGAAGTTTATTGTCAACTCCCTCAAGGGATAGAAAGAATAATTCTAAAACTACAGTGTGGAATCAAGACCCGTTTAGGCTGAAGTAAGTAAATATGAAACTAATCAATTATCGTTGTCTTTCTTTGATAGTTTCATGATGTGCCAATTTCAATACGTATGACGTTTATTTCTAAAACTCAGTCCGTCACAAATCATTGCTCAACTATTTTACAAAATTGATTTTCCCAGGTATTTACATTCATCGTTCTTCGGTCAGTTTTACATTGTATAGTAGATTACCTTTCATCTGATCAAAACACGAAAGGTAGGCTTCAGATATTATCTTTCTGTCGTTTGAAATTAGTTTTACATGAAAAATTATTTTAGATTTTGAAAAATGAATCTTTCAAGTATCAATGACAAATAAACTTGATTACGCGACCTTACTAGACATATGATCACTACCTAGCTTTGACTTATGATGCTGTAAGTTACTATTTTGCTGGAGATTAGAAATCATTGCATTAACATAAGTTTGTAATTAGTAATGTTCAAATAATGACAATTTCCGAAAAATTGCTATTTGGCAACTTGAGGACTGGTTGGTAGGAGTCATGATTACAAAATAACTATGCTTTACGTTGCGCTTTATGGTTAACAGCTTAGTGATGTTCTGACAATTCAAGAGTTTTGGAATAACAAATTTTTCTAACACTTTGATATGCCAGTGTCGTGAACTTCAACCTGGTGAGTGAATTACAACTTTGGAAACTTTTAATGTCAATTGTAACTTTGAATTCAGATTCTATGTAGCTCGCTTATCAAGGGTGGTAACAATTTTAGTCAAATGAAATTCTCTGACTTTCCCTGTAAAAAATTCAGAATTTCCTGATCTTTTACCACAAAACTTGGATAATGTTGGGCAGCTTTTACGACAAAAAGCTCTAGAAATTGTACACTTTCAATACATAAATTCAGATTCAAAAATACGTAGTATTGCTTCGTTTCATACAAATAATTAATAATTGAAGAATATCATTCCCGAAAGTTAACTTAATTAACTGAATTTACGAAGCATAGTTGAAGTTTAAAAAGAATTTATAAAAAAAGTAAATCTTTTATTGTGGTTCATCATAATTCCCTGACTATTCCTGGTTTCCACAGTCTGTCGTCACCCTGTTATCGATGGTGTTGAAGTATGCACACTTTTCACACATAGACCTCATCTACATTGATATACAGTTCATTCATTTTTATAACCCTACACAAACTTCACATATAAAAAAACTTCACCAAGCGATTGAACTATGGAATGCTGTACTTTAACATGGTGGCCACTTTTTTCGGAAAAAAATTCCAGACTTTTTCCTGACTTTTCCTAACCAGTTGTCCAATTTTCCCTGGCTAAAGTTCTTATTGTTTTTATTGGTGCTAGAAGTCCCCAGTTATTAATTTCATTTCAATGTACATTCATTAGGAAATTTAACCATTTCAGGAAAAATTACATGAAAACACATCTAAATATAGATATTAGGGTGGTCCATATTCAGGGCTCCGCTGAATCCTCATCATTCGCCCCCAAAATCAGCTCCAAATAATTGAACAAGAATGCTCCGTTTTTTTTCGCATTCCTCTCTCAACTCTAATCCTTCCCACCAAGACAGTGGATATCCCAATTTAAAATATACGTATTCCAGCCGCACTCTCAGCATAAATTTGATTGTACGAGTAATTTTTTTTTTAAATCTCTAACCGGAATATTTCAGTGGGCATTGATGCTGTCTGATAAAAAATTTGTATTACCATTCAAGGCAATTTGGAAGAATTGTACAGCCTCTAAATCGGACTTTGTTTTTCATTTAGTGGGTGTGCAATTCGTCTGGATTACCTGTACGATGATGTGAATTTTTTTTCAGTAGTAGCACTATGCCTACAAAAATCTCGCAGTTGCAGATTGTTTTAACCGTTTTTACTCTTACAATAAAATACATACTGAGAATATTGCCGAAATTCGTATATTTTAAATGAATAAATGAGAGGTTAGAGAGAAAAAAATCTGAAAAAATTGGGGAATTCTTTTTGAATTATTTGACATCGATTGGGGAGGAGGAGGGGGGGGGTATGAAAAATTTGTCAACAGTCTCAATACGGATTACCCTAGTGTACACATACGTATATTGTACACGTATTATATACAATTATACACTGCGTGGTATTGTTCGAAATGCCCAAAGGTTTCACTTCTGTTGCATAGAGTTGTGAAACATGTTTTTGTTTTCAATAATGAATGAGAATTTTTTAATGTCCTTTCCAACTGTTCATTAGATGTTTGGTGATCTCTGTTTTTCCGTGACCAAGTTTGAAATTCTTTGACATTTCCATGATTCACTGACCAATTTTTTATTCCCCTGACAATTCCCAATTTTCCTGGTTTCCCCTGACAGTGCTCACCCTGTTTAATAGCTGTATCCAGAATAGATGAGTAATGCAGACGAAAAGATTGAAGTTAACCATAAAGCATACAAAATATACATAAATTAACGTTTTGAATTGCTACTTCAAACCAGGCATATCTGGTGTAAACAAAAATCTAGATCATAACAGAGCCATGAAACCTTATCAATTTTGGATCCATAGATTTCAGTGATAACTGATTAATTCACACAGCCTCTGATTAGTAGAAGGAAACATTGCAGGCAGTGTAAGCTTTTATGTCAGAAGTGAATTTGGAGCTAACAAGATTAGTCTCAAGAATGGCAGTCACATAACAAGACCATCAGAACCAATGTTACGAATATGTAGAACATTCGAAATTACCCATGATTCTTTGTGATTCCAATGGCCACTCTTCGTATTAACCACTCAGCAAACTGTGATTACAGCTTGCTGACAAATTCTAGACCCACTGGGCCATCACACTAACAACATAAAGACTGAATCTCCTGCAAACAACTGTAGAGATACAAAATTGGAAAAATATCGGAGAAGCAAATAGTCCGCCTAACATGAATCATCCACTTGAATCAAGGCGGCACGCATAAAAACCAGAAATTGACTGTACCAACCCATTAGAGCGGCTGTATCGTCGATGACGTCCCATCTCTCCAATTTTTCCAACAATGCTTGAAATGTAGCAAACATAAGACCTTGACTTTTCTTCTGTATTATGCTCAAAATATATCCACACGGATCTGACTTGGATGACAGATTGGGTAGGTCCACGCTATCGAAAACCGCCAGTTCCGCCAATCCTCTCCAATCTCTAATAAAGAATGACAGACAGTTAGCAATAGCTTTTCGACGCAAGTGTAATAATAAATTTGAAACTTTCGTTATTAGTTAGTCAGGCAGAAGTAAAATAAAGCGGTGGGTTTTCTGAAAAAAAAAAAAAAAATATTGAGTGAGGTAAGAAAAAAAAGGGCCAAGTTAGGTTATGTTGAGCCAGATTATGTTGTAGAAGGATCTTGGATACATAGGTCTTGTATTAAAAACAAATATATGATGCCAACGTTTCGACTCTCGGATTGGAGTCATCCTCAGAACAATCTTCAATACATCTATCAAAAAACAAATACGTACAAATATCTTGCTCGTGATGGCAAGAATGTATGATAGAACAACTAACCGTGGCAAAATTTCAATATAGGCTTATCCATAATACGAAGGGTGGCCTCGTATTAACACACAGATACAGAGAAACGGGATGAACATGCCCATCACGTGCTAAAAACCGGAATTAGAACGGAACTTAATGATATATATAATGAAAATATGGATGTCGAGTAAGGGAAATTAACCTTGTATTGCGTAATCAATTAATAGACAAACTGAAAAAATGTCAGTCTATAAAACAGTGCCTTGTTATATCAGTTGTCTCTTCTTCCTTATTTCCCATCGCTCCATTGAAGTTATTGTTGATAAAAACGGCGAACCAATTTCTGTCCAAAGGTTGTTACGAAAAGCGAATTGGATACGAGTAAATAGAAATACATTACTTGTAGAGAGTGAACATAGATAATAAGGAAGAAAATAAATAGAGACATAGAAAAAGTGTAAGACAAGGTAGACCAGTAAATTTTGACTGGTTCGCCGTTTTTATCAACAATATCTTCAATGGAGCAATGGAGAAATAAGGAAGAAGAGACAACTAATATAACGAGACACTGTTTTATAGACTGACATTTTTTCACTTTGTCTATTAATTGATTATGCGATATAAAATTACTTTTCCTTACTCGATGTCCATATTTTCATTATATATATCATTAAGTTCCGTTCTAATTCTGGTTTTTAGCACGTGATGGGCATTTCCATCCTGTTTTTCTGTTTCTGTTTTATTGTAAGGCCACCCTTCGTATCATGGATAAGCCTAAATTGAAATTTTGCCAAGGTTAGTTGTTCTATCATACATTCTTGCCGTCATCAGCAAGATATTTGTACATATTTGTTTTTTAATAGATGTATTAAAGATTGTCCTGAGGATGACTCCAATCTGAGAGTCGAAACGTTGACATTATATATTTGTTGTTAATACAAGACCTATATATCCAAGATCCTTCTGCAACATTCAAACCACGAGGTCAAGATTATTTCTACATGAGCTAGATTATATGAATAACCTTACCACAAAGTTGAAAATTTTATGCGTTGCAATTCATTACCTTGGCAATCCGTTGTCTGCTGGCAAGCATTTTGTAGGATTAAGTAACGACGAAATTGATTCCTTGGTCGTATCCGAGAGAGCAACAATTGGCACCGTTGAAAAGTCCGTCATAGCAGGATAAGTTAACCTCGAAATCTCGTGATTTCCGTCTTCTGAGCTTCTGATCGTACACTGACACTGACTGATAATTAGGCCAAACAGTCGCGTATTTTCATCTCACGGAGGTTAACCACAGAGCTTCAACATAGACCTGGAGGGAGTTTCTTCTTTTTCTTCCGTGTGACTATAACCCCGAAGAGGATATGCCAGGATACTCCTTGTTTACTCCTGAGTTGTCACAAGAGTTTTAATAAATGTGTTTCTTTCGCAGTAATTGCTTAACGTGAAAGAATGATCCTCCAAGGCGTAGTCCAAAGAGTATAAATGCGCATGTGTTAATCAACAGGTGAGTTTCCTCCCACCTTACGATTCGCACCCAGCAGGTGGTTTGCGGCTGGGGAGAGAAGCGATTGCACAGCAATGAAAATACTGAACGAACACAGGCATGTATATAAGTGAGATATTCGAGTAGGCGTGCATTAGTGTAGTTGTAGATTAAGATTGTTTTCAACAATGGAGTCTGTCATGACAAGGATCGCTTGGAATGAACATTTTCAAAACAGTTTTTGTAAATTGGTACGAGTGTTACGTCTCAGCCGATAACTACGGCGGCGCCTTACCTTACCGTCGAGCAGTTACCATAAGAGAGTGTTATGCACTCTTACCATAGTTCTTAGTCCAATACCGACATACACCGTTACCATCGTAACGTGCAATTCTGTTATATCGATACTTCTTACACGCCACATTGCCCGTTATTTCATGAGGCAAGCTCATATCCGTGAAGCATTTCACGTATATACAATAATTTACGAACTCAACTGTAACGACTCAAAGTAATAAACACTTGCGATAGATTTCAATGTCATTACCCAGTTAAGTACCCTCGTAGACTAAACGGGTATTACTCATCAAATTCCGAAATTTAAGTCCCGAGTCATTAGTGCTAAGTCACATGCATTCATTACCGATGTAACGTTTTTATTTAAATGAAAGTTATTGACACTTAGATTGTTGAAAACGAAACCGAGATATCGTCATAGAAAAAAAATATTTGCTCGATTTATTGCTCTAAAACACATTTCCTCATCGAGGACATAAAAAAAAGTGCGTGTGTCAGCTCCGACGCACGACTGGAGTTTACTCCTTACGAACGATAATTATAATATATATCCAATAGAAAAAGAAAGTAAATGAACGCATCTTCCAAAATGATAAGAGAAACAAACATTTATCTGTAATTATTCGGATTATTTATATTACTTCAAAAATTTCCAAATTTTGAGTGCATATTCGTAATAAGTGACCGCAAAAACCCCTGAGTACCAACTTTCGTTCCCGTCAAACGACTTTTTACATTTTCGGTCCGCCATATTGGATCCGCCATCTTGAATTTCTAACTTTTGAGTGCGGGTCCGTAATTGGCGACTCCGAAAACTTTCGAGTGCCAACTTTCGCTTTCGTCAAGCGACTTTTTGCGTTTTGGTCCGCCATATTGGATCCGCCATCTTGAATTTTTAACTTTTGAGTGCGGATTCATAATCATCGACTTCGAAAACCCCTGAGTACGAACTTTCGCTCTTGTCAAACGACTTTTTGCACGTTTGGCCCGCCATATTGAATCCGCTATCTTGAATGTTCAAGTTTTGAGTGCAGAATCGTAATCAGCGACCCCAGAAACCCTCGAGTACAAAATTCAAGTCGATAGTAAGTAAGGAAAAATGTGTGCCGCTTAGGGTTAATATAAGCAATGAAATAATATATAAATATAAAATATATTAAATCAATTAATCAAAAATAATAAAAACACTAAATAAAAGATCTAGTTGTTCGTATTTGAAATGTATATTATTCATAAATGTAAACGATAAGCTTACCAATTAACCGCATCCATGTGTTTTTCGGATTCTTCTTCATTATCATCTAAATCAATTCTTTCCATATTTTCAAATATTTTGACGTGATAACGTCACGTCTCATAAATTCATCCGCATGCACACAACACGCACGTACAGACATGCGCGCACATTCAACTCTCAGACCAGAGGTAATGAACTATACAGTGAGACTACGAAGCACCGTACAAAGAGGAGACCCCGAGTATAGGATACGTTGTGCAATGTATTCCACCTCATTCTTTTGCACGTTCAACATATATATTTGTCTCTTTCTATAACGCCTCAAGTTTTCGGGTTGCACTTGATTTTACTCCTCATATAATTTCCGTACCGGGCCCTATAACTCAAAGCGTTTCTTAAGGAGTAAACTCCAATAATAAAAACAATGTTCATCTCAAATAATAATATTCTTATTGATTAAATATTACTAAAATATTCGAAAATAAGTGGTTATTGTATGTTAAACCTTTTATTGCACTACGATAAGTACATAAAACTGATAATCAATTTTAAATGTATGTCTTGCAGGATAAAATCATTCCCTCACCGTGTTACGGATATTCGGTTTATGATTGCATGGAATGAGATTTGTGAACGCAATCTCAAGTTTTTAAAACCTGGCAACACTTCTAATATGTCAATATGGCATTTTTTTTCAACATTGAAATGACTTTGTACAAAAAAGCATTTGGTTGAAATTATTTAAGAATTACATTTTTCTTTGTCATTCCGTATATAAAGGTGAATCATTAGGCGTTCTCCACCAACTCTGCAATTTATTTTTATCCTCTCGGATCTGTTATAATCAGTTACGTAGTAGTACTACTTTCTGTGAATTTTTTCAGATTTTTTAATTTACTCGTTTAGGAAATGGTTTTCTTCTAAGCCCATATATCATGGAAGTTTAAAGTCGGGCAAAAAAATTTTAAAGTATATAAGTTGAGTTTTTCCATGAACTATTTAATGCAATATATATTATATTTTGGATGACATCAAAAAGGCTATTTTTAGAGAAAGAAATAGATTTTTTTTTCATTCAATGCAACATCTTTGATTTCGCTGTAAATTTCACAGGCTATTTGGCAGTGTATTGGGAACTTATAAAAAACTCGGCATTATGGAACTCGACGTTCTTGCCGAGTAGAAAAAATATTTTACCGAGAAACGAGAATTAAGTCTGAGTGTTGAAGGTGAATTAATCTGAATTTCACTCTTTCATGAACTATTTGATGCGATGTATGTTATATTTTGATAACATCATGTATCGCAACATATATATTATTAAATAATTAATGGAAAGGAGAAACTCAGATGTACCTTAATTCAGCATTCTCGGTAAAATATTTTTTCTCCTCGACAATAATGCCGAGTTCCACGATGCCAATTTTTTTGTACGTTCCCAATACACCGCTAAAAATCCTGTTAAATTTACAGCGGAATCAACGGTGTCGCTTTAGAAGTAAAAAAAATGTAATTTCTTTCGCCGAAAATAACCTTTTCGATACTATAAAAAACACAACATGTATTGCATTAAATGGTAGATGAAGAAACGTAACTTTTTTATGGTGCAATTTTTATTGTACGACTTCAAACTTCTATGACATATGGGTATAAAAAAAAAAACGGTTCCCGAAAGAATAAATTGAAGAATCTGAAAAAATCACAGAGAGTACTTTTAAGTAGTCGTACTACATAGCCAATTACGGAACAGATCCGAAAGGATAAAAAAAGTGGCTGAGTTGGTGGAGAACGGCCCATATATGCGTATGCTTTAATACTTCTTATTGGGTTTTGGAGAGCAAAATGCATATAAAAAATTCTGAAGAAATATGTGGTTATATGCCCGTGTTTTCTGAAGCTATTGTTTGAATTCAAGTCATTCCCTCATCGCATTTGAAGGTGAGAGGATGACGGTTGTATGAGGAAATGATTTATACAATATTATATATTAATAACTTTTTAATAAACTAGTTGTTTGGACTTCTTTATTATATTTCTTCAGCTTATACAGCATTTTTTTAAAATTTTAACAGATATATGGCGAAAAAAATGACAAGACAAAAGAAGCGAATCCCTTATTTTATAATTATTTCAAACTCATTTTTCTATTTGTTATCAAGAAAAATATTGCAGACCATTACGTTTGAATAGACCTCATTTAGTAAAACTTCGGATATCTGCGAAAAAAAATGTTTTATTCAGTACAAAAGATTTTGGTAAAATCCGAACTAAAATTGCGGAATTTGTTGAGAAATACCCAAGTATAGGAAACACGGGAAGAGAAATCATGGACACATATCGCTGGGATTCGTAATCAGCGACCTCGAAAACCCTCCGGCCTCTTGTACTTATTATCTTCAAAATCAAACATCATTCTATTAAATATGTTCACCTTAGTTGATGTGGCATTTTGTTTACAATATTTTTTACTTCGGATCCGTAATCAGCGACCTTGAAAACCCTTGATTACAACACCTTGTTTGTATAGAAGTTTATTTAAGGTTTACTTCTCCTTTTTGGGACTTCATTCCACTGTGCCACCCCCCCCCCCCCCCCCCCCCCCCCAATGTGGTTCATCTATCTGTAACTATTTTGCTTCGGCTTTGTGACAAATTAGATCTTCAAATGTAAAGGCTCATTTTGATGGACCAATGTTACGACAAATATTTTTTCACAATCTAACATTACCCGAAAATGTTGCACACCGATAAAATTACGGTCACAGACGGATAATCAGGGTGAAAATGCCTTTTGCGAATATCTGAATGATATTTTATGGATAAGTAGGTACATATACGGAAATTGATTCTGCGACAGCTAATTTTTCCTAAAACTTACTGAGCGGCGCGCTACCGGCTGACATTCTCCAATTGCAAGTTATTGCCAAAGTGGCTAGGAGAAAAATTACCTGTCGCAAAAGGAATTTCCACAAGTGTACTATTGAAGTACAAGGACTCTAAAGGTATCAGACCTGGACCTATAGGTTTTTGAGAAGAGAAAAAATAATTTTGCTCTCGGAATTGACATAACTAATTTGATTGAAAATTTGATATGTTAATTAGAGAGTCAAGAGATTTTATAGACACAATGGACAGATTTTTAGTTTATTTATCTTTATGCTCGAAAAATGTCACAGTACACAGCAAAAATTTGAGAGAAAATAATTTTTTCTTATCATGAATTTAATAACTTTGGAATTTGTCTATTGTATCTACAAAAAACTCTTGACTTTCTCAATAATATAATTAATTTTCAAGTAAATTGGTCTAGTCAATCCTGATAAAAAAATTGTTTCGATATTTTTATTGCACATTTTTTTTCTCCATATCTAATTGAAATTGAGGTTTGATACTTTTATGATCTTAGTATTTTAACAGTACCAATTTACCCATAGAATATTATTCAGATATTCGCAAGAAACATTTTTACTCTCCTTTACCCCTATGGTCTTCTTAAAACTATCTCAACAACGTAAAGTATGGTGCCACCAATCTTTCAATTATTATTTTACTAGAGTTCTCATTTGAACAATTAATTGAGTATAAAAAAACATTACTTGCAATATACTGCTCTATGAAAACGAGCGTTGAAAGTTGATTTTATAAAATTGTTCATTATTCAAATTTCATTACGCTTAAATACGTTCATGAAAACAGTAAAAATCTTGAAGTTTCAAAAGTTTCCAGGAGATTACGAAATCGGAATAAATTATTGTAAATGAGTGATTTTTCGTAATTTCGCAGAGGTTAATTCAACAGTACGAAAGACTTTACACCGTGGTTTTTAGGAAAAACAAACGTCCGAGCAATTTTGGAATTGAACTAATTTATATGTTTTTGAAAACCGATTCTTTTCATTTTACCATTTGCTTCTTTAACACACAAGCATTGCTGAAAATTTCTATTATGTGACTTGAAAATTTTCGTTTCGATTCCTAACCATTACAATAAACTTATCTATAGTACAAGAAAATTGAAAAAACAAAAATTCATCTGTGCTACATAAGTGTCATTTGAACCCCTCCCCCCCAAAAGCATCTCTGGCGCAAAAACCTTTCGTCAAGTACATTAAGAATGTTTTTTTATCTTTTATGAAACAAGATTGAAATCACATACTACCCTTACGGAAAAAAAACTCCAATCTTACCACCAAAATAACCCTCAACCTCTAAGGGGTAAATTCGTACCCCTTAATTCAAGGTTAACCTCGAAGTCGAAGGTTTACTCCCAAGTTGAGTGTTTAATCCCAAGTTGAGGGTTTACTGTCAAGTCGAGGGTCTACTCCCAAGTCGAGGGTTTATTCCCAAGTTGAAGGCTTATATCCAAGTTAAGGTTGAACCTCCCAATCGAGGATTCACTTTGAAAGAATTCTCGAGTCAAGAGCTTATTATGTCATTTTATTGGGATTATAGATGTAACGGTATTACAAAAGTGCATTACACACCATTAGTGAATACAATAGAAACTGACTCATCGAGAAGTTGTCTCGTTATTTCTCATATACAATCATGTACATATTTAAGTTATAAGCGTGGTTCTTATAACTTAAATAGGATAACATTACATTACCACCAATCACAAATAATTACATAAATAATAACATAAATAATTATAACACTTATAGTTACCGAAATCTACAACAATGTCGGTTTTGATGATCGAAAATACAGGCTTAATTTAATTTTACAACAATGAACAACAATTTACAATATACAATATACACTGCGGAGTATTCACTATAATACTAGTGAATGTCCCGAGCGCCTGTAGCCCACTCCTCTCTCTCCCGAGGCGAGGGCTCCGCGGTGTCCACTATTAGCTCCCCTTTCCGTAACCCGTTCGGCGCGCGGCGTGTTTATTGTTTCCGCGGATAAGTTTGGATGACCAGGCCACAAACTTACACATATATTATATATACATTTGGATATTCGTTTTTATTATTGAATGCCACGAAAATTATATGTTAACGTTATTAAATTTTTGTATATCTATACGGATTCGCGTTCAATATAGAAGGAGGGTATAATGTATCCCCACGCAGAAAAATAATGGTAAATAAAATTTAATGTACGTATGTATAATTCATATAGCCATGAAGAATTATCTATATCCAATGCATTCCATTCATTATTATATTATAATGAAGATGTATGCGTACATGTACTGTGACGTGGATTTTT
This sequence comes from Neodiprion virginianus, assembly GCF_021901495.1. Classification (NCBI taxonomy): domain Eukaryota; kingdom Metazoa; phylum Arthropoda; class Insecta; order Hymenoptera; family Diprionidae; genus Neodiprion; species Neodiprion virginianus. Next base: position 11,257,880 of record NC_060881.1, on the reverse strand, counting down.
CCCGCTCCTCGGTCACTCGGAGAAAATGACCGAGAACTTACCGCGTGCACAATAATTTGGCGTCCACGATGTACCCTGGATCTAAAACAATCTCGCAAAGATTTTGTTGGACGCCTGGCGTGATTAACACGCCTCGAAATCATTAATACGCTATTCCTCGGGTATATGCTCGATAGCTCAGTACCGCGGAGAGGGAAGGGGTAATTTTTGGAGAGAGAGAGACACTCGAAATACACACGCTATTTAACAAAAGTAAAATAAAATCTTATATTTCACAATAGCGGTGATACAAAACAAAAAAAAATATAATCCAAAAATCGCTCATCGCGAGTCTAATACTGAACAGAAAATTACACGTAACCTACTCTATTTCTTACTCTAATGAGCTCGCGGCTCCTTAACTAAAACGTCACTCAACGATCACGAAATCCTCATACGCAATTCTCAATTTGCAAATTCACCATTTGTTCTCCATGGCGATTATTGCTCAAAACCGAAACTAAAACTAATTACTCGACGGTGCGCCGTCGGGCTACCGAACAGACGGCGTCCTCAATCTCACCCGAGATCTCACCCGACTCGGAGCTTCGACGCTACCGCGAGCTGTCCTAAATCTAAACGAATCCGCACACGTTACTATATTTTAAACGCAACTAAAACGCAATGCTCCAACTTCTCGTCTCAACTGCTGCTCAACGCAACGGCAATTTCGACTATACATCACCTAACCTCGACTAAACACTATCTTAACTAAACGTAAACTTACCTAAGCGCAAGCACCACTAGATTTAACTTCAACTAAACACCAGCTCAGAGTAACGCAACTCAATCTACATTATCTTAACTAACGGGTACGGAACTCAATGCAGGCGCAACTAAACGTAACCTAAACTATACGCAATCGCAACGCATCCGAACTTAATTCTTTTCAAAATCCCCCAAAACGTTACCCGCTAATCCGAGAACTCCAATTCGGCACTTCCCGACCTACTCGAGAGGTGACACTAAAAAAAAAACGATAACGCGGCTCAACCCGGTACGGCGAAATTCGGCTATACTTGATTTCACTAACGAGAAAGATTCAACTAAAACCCGTGACTCTACTCAACTTTTTCAAAAACTCATAATTTACTCTACTCTAACCCGCGTATTCAGGCTACGGTCATCAAGCAAAAGAATCGGCAAAAGAATTTCGAGTACTTCTCTACAACGCAATCCAAAACGGCTATCCGTTACTCGCCTCGGCAAGCCTTTTCACAATTATGCTCAAAATTCACTCGCGGGGATAGAAGCAGCGCTTACCTCCTACATCCTTGCAACCCCCTTTCCATTCCCCTCGCGATTTTTAGGCGACTCCATTGCTTCGCGAAACTCCCCCAAAACGTGACTACTAATCACGACCGCCAGAACTAGAGTGGTTTCAAAAACCTATTACCTGCCGACACACAGATCTCGATACCCCATCCCACACGTGACGTCATACCCCCAAGAATACGCAATAATCGATCCGTCATCGATTTCGTCGATCGCGCAACTCGACGCGCACCTTCGATAGCATCGCTGCGCAGAACTTAAAGCTAGCTCGCAATCTCGTCCTCCGCGCAGCTCCACGACGTGTTGGCGGTGAGCGTGTTGCTCCCTCGTCGCTAGTCGGTCCGTCGCAAGTTCGCTGGTCAATTGTTGGCGGGGTGAAGGGGAAGAGGCTGCGGCGCGCCGGCCGCCAGCGGGAATCGCGTCCACCTTGGATTCCCGCGATGCGGGGATCTGCGTCGGCTCCCCTCCGCAGCCCCGACATCCTTCCTTCTCAATTGTCGCTAGTCCGCCACTTCGCAATTTCCTCGAATTCGGTGTCGACTTCTTGCCTGATGCCGTTGTAGCTCGAAAAATAAAAAAAACAAAAAAAAAAACCTGAAATATCTTACGCTGGTCGCTAAGGTGTCCCCTCTCGTAGTTTCGGATGCGTGACTCTAGTCCTGGCGCTCTTTTTCAAAAACTTCGCGACTCAATTTCGGAAATTCCTAAATTTTTCGTTCCGCCCAGGGTTCAAGGAGCCCCTTGTAACGGGCATCAAAAATGCCACGTTACAGTACATACACTATATGAAAATATATGAAATATTCAGATTCGATCATTTCCAGATAATTTCCAAGAACTATCATATGAAAAATCACTGAGAAAATCGAAGAGGGTCAATGTTTTTGATTCGCCGAGTTGACGTGGAAATCCCCATATATAGTGTAGTTTATCATTTATAATTTCAACCATGAAAAAACTAAGTAGTATTCTTTTGGAGCGCTGCATAATGGCATGCAGGGCAAGTAAAATGCAGTATCAAAAGTGATCCTCGTACTATATGATGCGATGGCTTAGTTCCAGCGAGCTGCTCGAAAGTTGAATTCAAATTGAATCATTGGTTTTGCAATAAATAATATATAGATAGATCATTTCAGATGTTATTCACAATAATAGAACTTCAACGAATATCATAAGAATTACCTTGGAAATTTCACGGGTTATGTTAACCTGCAATAGTCTAAGAGCTGGTGAACTTTTTAGTTACGTCATATCATGAACATAATTTTCCATCTCGTCATATTCTCTTAATATAGCTGATAATTGATTCGGAAGTCTGCCTGGCCTCCAGTACTGGAGAACGTGGTGGGAGGGGCGCAAAAGGTTAAAAAAATCAATTGAAAAAAGTCATTTCATAAGCGCTAATTTTTTGTGTGGTAACAGGGAATGATATTTTGAGTTGAATAGTAAAAATGGCAGACACCTCGGTCGCTGGGAAAATGGCACCAGACAACAATATAGACACGCGAAAATGTATCTAACTTACGTCAAACTATGAGGGTTGGAACAAAAATAAACTTTTACAGGAAGTCATCCAAATTCTATATACGAAAGGGCAGACAAATATCTTGACCCGAACGCCGTGGCAGACAACGAAAAAGACCGGTAAATCCGTGCAGATTTGGAAGCGGGCGCTATAGTTAATTTCGATTACCAGAATTTCATTTCGTTATATTGTTATATAGCAGGGTGAGCATATGTATTTTTAAGTATTATTCATAATTATGATTGTTATCATTATTACTCATTATTTTTTCAGGGTAAACCCCTAAATTTTGAGGCTTACCACCAAAATTTGAGGGTTTTTTTCTGTGAGGATACTACCAAGTACATTTCTGTTAATTCACATTAAACGCATGATTGAAACTTGACCCTTAGCTTCCACATCTCTCTGGAATCACACTGCTGCCACACTGGGGTCAGACTGACCCTGAATTGATCCATCTACAAATAATAATTAAGTATGAATAAAGAACAAAATAACTAATACAATGATGAAAATGCAGAAAAAAAATAATTCAGTACGTAAACTTGGGAGGCCCCTTTCGAGGCATGGTGCACATATGGGTGATAGAATTTGATTTATTCTTCAAGGTATTTTTCTTAAAAGGTCCGCCAAATACCACATGCTAATTTAATTTTTTTTCTCTGGCTTTTAATTAATATATGCGTTATTGTTCATGTTTAATTCATACGTAATCATCATTTGTAGTTCAATCATCACTTTCGAGTCAGTCTAACCCTAGTGTGGTAGCAGTATCATTCTAGAGAGATGTGGAAGCTAAAGGTCAAGTTTCAATCGTGATTTTATTGTGAATTAACAGACATGTACTTGGTAGAAGTATGTGTTTTGAATCTGTGTTGATAAAGGATGAGAATACATTTTTAATATGCTTGGCGAAAGGTTTTTGCACCAGAGACGCTTTTTGGGAGGATATCACTAATTTTTGTACAAATTTATTTGCTACTAGTTCTTATGTATAAACTACTTTTGGTAGACATTGATAACTTCGAAATGAAGAGAATTGGTTTGGACCAGAATCATGGTTATTTTGAGAGGGTTTCATCGCAGCATCTAGTTAGTCCGAAGGTGCTATAGATTGTCGAACGAAGTTTACCCGATCATATGAGCATAAACTTAGGCTTCGCAAAACTACTAGCTCTGCATCTAGTCTCATCGAGAGCTCCCCTGTTCATCAAACCAATTTAATCCATTAACGCCCAAAATGACACTTTTCATATAGTCATGTTTGACCGATTGCCAACAACGCTAGGACAATGGGATTTTAATAAAAATTGGTACCCGACTATTTTCAAGGGTGCTCTTTCAGAATATCGAAGTTAGAAGCCATGAAAATTAGATTTTCTATGGAAAATTTGCAAACAAAAAAAAAACAGCGAAATTTCGGTGTAGTTTTTTGAAAAACTATTCATATCGAACCTTTGTAATACTCAAATCGGACTCTTTTCTACAAAAATCGTGGAATTTTCATCTGTACTTCAAAAGTCTATTGGTTAGGAATTTTTTTTTATCAATTGTTTGCAAAATGGAGGCTCGAAAAGGGTAAAATGTTACGTAAAAATCGTATAATGGTTTCTTGCTGAATTTCTCGAGTTAATGGTTATATCTTGGGTTCAACTTTGGATATAACCTTGATTCAATGTTTGAATTTCGAAAATTATGGAAAATTAAAAATGGCGGATTCAAGATGGCGGTTGAAATCATTGAAAAAACGTTATTTGGCGCAAAAACTTTGTTCCTCGGGTTTTCGGGGTTGCTGATTACGAATCTGAGGTCAGTTTTGAAAAAATACAAAATAACGGACTCAATATGGCGAACCAAAAATCAAAATTACACGATCCTGCGCAAAAAATTGCTCTCAGGGGTTTTAGGGATCTCTAATTACAAATATGAGTTTAGGTATAGGAAACTCATAAGAATTGATCAAATATGGTGAACAAAAAATAGACATTGGATAATTTTGCACAAAAACTTGCTCTTTACGGTTTGGGGATCTCTGATTCTAATTACGAATCTGAAGTCAGTTTTCAGAAATTTTAAATTGTGGATAAATTACTATTATTGTTGTTGATATCGTAGAAAATTCACTGGCAGATATTGTTCAACTAGGCATTATAAGTACACCCTCAAGAGCAAATTTTTGGGTACAATCATGTAATTTTGATTTTTTATGCGCCATATTAAATTCGCCATTTTCTATTTTTTCAAAACTGACCTCAGATTCGTAATCAGCGACCACGAAAACCCTGGGAACAAAGTTTTTGCGCCAAATAACGTGTTTTCAATGATTTCATCCGCTATCTTGAATCCACCATTTTTAATTTTTCATAATTTTCGAAATTCAAACACTGAATCAAGTTTACATCCAAAGTTGAACCAAGATATAATAATCAGCTCGAGAAATCAAGCAAGAAATCATTATTTGTTTTTTACGTAACATTTCACCCTTTTCGAGCCTCCATTTTCCAAACAATTGATAAAAAAAAGTCTGATTTGAGTATTATAAAGGTTCGATATAAATAGTTTTTCAAAAAAACTACACCGAAATTTCGCTTTTTTTTTTTTTTTATTGTAAATTTTCCATAGAAAATTGAATTTTCATGGCTTCTAATCTCGATATTCTGAAAGAGCACCCTTGAAAATAGTAGGGTACCAATTTTTATTAAAATCCCATTGTCCTAGCGTTGTTGGCAATCGGTCAAACATGACTATATGAAAAGTGTTATTTTGGGCGTTAATGGGTTAAAGTAGTCTAATAGTAATGACTAATTTGGATATTTTTACTTACAATTAGTTCTGAACCTATTACTACGAAAGACACGAACATTACTTTTGTTATTACATTATAAAAATGGAATCAGTATCCAAAAATCATATGTATTAGCACTGTGACCAGTATCATTGTTTACATTATATCCAAACAGTTCTTTTCATGAAATTTATAAATTTGTGCCGAGATTAATATTGCTGATTTTGCTTTTCCGAAGCTTCATGTGCCTCGTGTCCTGGAAGATCAATTACAATTGGCAAGATACACTTTGTTAGTTAGACTTCATCCACGTGATTATGAGGTTGCAGTTAGTAACGTTATTGTAACGTATTCAGGAAAAATCGTTACTTCGCACCTTCAGGATTATCTGAAATTTAGTAAACCACAATAAACAAAAGACATTCTTAATTTGAAAAGCCATCTAAACGTCAATCTAAAATTGAACAATATACCTAATGAATTTTTCCCCAATGTTTCGTTACAGTAACTTTACTAACTTCAGTTTCGTACTTGATTATTTTCGATACACTGAGCACTCAATCCTACGTATCTCGCTTCATATACTTGAAGTTTCGGACGATTGAGCTTATTTTGAGAGTTTCAAGCTACGCAAGTTTCTGTAATTATTCAAATATTTATCATGGAATCTCGATATGAATACCGAATTAAGTTTTTGATTACAGTTTATTAATCGGAACTCCAGGTGAATTTCGTTTAGCAATCAGGCACGGTGAAATAAAACATTTGGCTCACCATCGTCCGGTGGCACAAGACTTGATCATTCGAAGCTACACAACATCAAGAATGAACATGTAAGAATTATCTTTTATCTTGTGAACTTTTACTTTGAAGTGACCAACACTCAATCACATCAAAATCAATACGCATGAAACTTTATTCTTAAATTCCTCAAGCGAATGACCCCTTGATGTTGTTGTTTGATCCTGTGTTCGGTTGTTTACATTTGAGGAACTAGCTGTCCATGCGCAAGTCACGCCAATTCTGATTGAGTCAAAGCTTTTGGTGTCTTAAATCTAGAAAGAATGTTTTAATGTTCACAATGGACAGAAAAATAGATCACGTAAAACAGAGCACTGTACATTTTATACATGTTTTCACTCAAAGTTATGACTCGAAGAACATATAAAACCATGAAAAGTGATTGAGTAATTATTGGCCAACCCTATAGCTTGCATTGTGAAACACACAAGTTGCCAATCCATACGATGATAAATGAATGAACAGAAATTGAAAGAATAACAGGGCTAGATGTTATACTTGCTTGCGAATCAGCGAGCCAGGTCAAGGTACATGTGTATCTGAAATCTGATGGGAATATCACATACAATTGTACGATCTCTCGTCTATGTTAGATACTGTCTTGAAAACAGAACTTTCATCACCGAGTTACATTTCACGACCATGCCAAACGACAGTCAGGTGGTGAAATACATTCGCCACACGATATACGTGTCTGATTATAATATCATCAATATCATATCAGAGTGGTGATATTCTATACATTTAACATGTTTGCCTAACTAATGTCAATGAGGTTAAACACTTCATCAAAACTACGGTGCGCGAAAGCTGTTGAATTTTCTACATTCACGCTTAAGAATTAGAATATTTTCATCACCATTCTTTGAATATATTCATAATTAGGTAATGAGTCAACACGTTTTTCTACTTCATTGTTACGACCTTCATATCCAAGAATTAATCCCCATTCATTAGGCATTGAGGTTAGGTCGATGTGATGAAACTACTTTCTGAATTGCATGGAAAACAACCGTGCTACCACTAAGTGCCTTGCAGCTTTTATTCTATTACGGGTGTCAGCATAGTCTTCGTTTGAGTCGTTCAAATGAGAACTAATAATAATTCATATTTTGGTATTCTCTAATCTTACGTGTTATCGCTATCGTATGGCATATTAATTGGTGACTGATTACGTTACGTTATTATCGATCGAGCGCGAGCGACCGACACGCGCTCTCTGTGCTATCTACGTAAGCTTCTCGGAAACATGCTCAGACATATTTTTAGCGTAATAAGACATGTAGGTATGTATACAGTTCAAGCGTATGTATATGTATCTAGTCTTGCGGTCTGAAAAAAAAAATCTGAAAAGATTTCGACATGTTGGAAATATTAAAACTAGTATATTTTGACTCTTCGTGCATCAATCGTATTAATATAAGGTTTCATTGGAAGCTCTAAAATTCTATGAGCGTATGAAACTTGTCGAATTTCGAATTTTATCGTGAAAGGGGAGTAGCATGTGATACTATTTTTGCCCGGTAGGCCAAGGCTTCTGTTCGGGCTAAATGATAGTGCGTCAGCTTGCGCACGTTCAGATTTTTTTTTAATAAACTTGGCATGATCGGCGATCACTGATCTTGATATCCACGGCAAAAGAAAGTTCGTCTTGCTATAGTGATTTGGTACAATTTTTGGAGGTCAAGGCTGTTAGTAGTAACTCATCTCATTTGTTCGTTGTTGAAAAAGTACTCAGCAATAAATTTTATAAAGGCAAACCTCAATCTGAAGTCTGAAAATGGAAGGTATGAAATTTGAAGATACAGGCATGAATAGAGTATTTTGTTTTAATATTTATAAATTTATTTAATAATTTTTTTTTTTTTTTTGAATAGTTCAATCCGTGAGTTCGACGACGCTCGGTGGATCTAGTTCAGTATCTGCAACACGAAAATCAAGTTAAAAATTGAAATTGACTTTGTAGAACCTTGTAAATCAGAAAAATTCATGAGCGATTATTTTTTTTTATATTTCAAGAAATTGAAATAAGAATTATTTCTATTTTCCAAGCAATAAATCAACGAGAGAATTATTATTCATTTTTTAATTCGAAAAATTGAATTTCTTCTCATTCTCTTGATTTAAAACATTGAATGAAGAATAATTTTCTTATTCTCTCAGTTGGAACACTACATTGTGGAATTATATTTGTTGTAACACCTGCATGGGAAGTTTGACTTTGCGCACCATAGAGGGCGCGTAAGCGACCGAGTCCCAACAGCTCCAAGATTGTTGGGTAATGATGAAAAACTGTTAGGTAATGTTCATTCCCACACGGTAATGTGAGTAAATCAGGCTCATAAATAAGTAGTGCCATGGGACCTGATGAGCCGTGCCTACGATCGCATCCGCTGTCTTGGAGCAACAGGTCTACGTTCAGGTTATACTGCTACGTTTACAATTTTCTCGAGTTTAACTTCCAATTACAGGTATTATAAAAAATAGTATACTATACGCGCGCGTGTATGGAACCCTTGCACGTATCGTAATTTACTACCTCCAAACAACGTGCGCAAAGTTTGATTTTGTGCACGGCCTTGAGTGCACAAAATGCCCTCTGCCCACATTGTAACGAATTTTTTAGCAGACACCACCCAAATTGGCTCAAAATAAAAAAGTTGCTAAAGAATTCGTCTACACCCTAAAAAGGACATCCCTAATATTCACTCTATACAATCGGGTGACAAAGTTAGTGTGGGAAAACCCAGAAAGTGCATCTCTTCCTCCCTGAACGATAAACAAATGAGAACGCACAAAAGTGCGAGGCGCGAAGCGCGCAGGGGCGAAGCCCCTAGTATAATAATAATATTGCAGTAGACTTGCATGACAAAATCATTTGGTTCTTATACGGAGACATCGTAGTTTTAGGTGGAGCTAACAAAGAGTGATATTCGTTGTTCAGGAAATCAGTTTTACACAACTACAAGTGAGCAAGATAATAGTTGTAAATGAATCCTTTATTTGTGTACACCTATAAATCCTAAAGTCTATAGGATCGCCGAACTTTCACGAATGTACTGGTTGTGAGGTTGTTTTTTTGAAAATAGTGGTACACGGCGCAAGTTGGTGGGAGCAAGTTGATGAGTACCTTCATGAGATGTTGACATGTGGTTTAGTTAATAGACATATGAGCTGCATATAATTATGCAACTTATTGAACGAATAGATGAGTATATAGTTGAACAAACAAACAAATAAATAAATAAATAAATGAGCATGAACGAAAAAACAGATCAATGAGTAAATAAACGAATGGATGACTGAATAAATGAATGAATAAATACACAAATAAACGAATAAATAAATAAATGGATATACTGTTTCACAATTCAAAAAAGTTATAACATAGGATTATCGTATTGCAGACATAGTTAGAAAGTACCAGAGAAAAATTGATCGGTGATCATGGGACAAAATCAACGGACAGCTGCAATAGACGCCATTATTGTTTGTGACCAGGGCTAGATATAATATAAATTTTGACACACGAAGCGTTTTTTTTTTTTTTTTTGCTTTTTACACCAAAATCCAGCTTTCGTGAACTTGAGCTTGTAATGTTTGGGAGAAATCAAAATTTCACTGATTGCGAATAATCGTGGACTTTCAACACTTTCAAAACTAATTGTCTACCGAATAGGTCAACGAATGATTCCATTAAAGTTTATACAAATAATTTAGGAATTTTATCTCCTCAACACTAGAACACTCAATAAACTTATAACTTTTTTTTGTTGACAACAGAATTCCTAATTATGTTATTACTGTTGCACAAAAAAAAATGGGAAAAGTTAATATTTTTATAGTGGATAATATTATGAAAAACCAGTTTTTCTTATTCTTACTGTGAAATCAATTAAAATTCAGGGGAAATTATTGTGTCATTGTAATCTCTGGATAATAATATTATTAGGGGTTAGCAGAAAAGTGCTGAAATTCTGTGCAAAAAAGGGTAGACTTTATTGGGAATACATATTCTCAAACTCGTAATTATTACATAACGGGAAGCACGGAATCTGTCACAGGTGTACAATAAAATGGACAAATACGAGTAATTCTGCAGGCAATGTAACCAATCAATTCCTGAACAATTTTTTATTTGAAAATCAGCAACTAATTTCACCATTCAACCAAGTGATAGTAGAGGTGAAAAAAATACAGATTATTTTGCACCTTGTTCCTAAATAACAATCGTGTGTTGCTTAATTTAAAAAAAATGAGTTGACTAATAAAAATGGATTAGTTTTTGAAAGAGTCTCGAAAATCTGACGTAAATTGAAGGATAAATATCGTTTTCTTGTATGAGTCCCTTTTTTGTTGGCGATGAAAGTAAGCTATGTATCTTATACCAATAAGTACACAAGTCACATATAAGTGGTTTCAACTCCTTGGACTATTTCCCCATTGTTTATGTCAAGAACAGGTTTCTAACAGTCAACATTGTATACGTATGAGTTACGCACGCATTCAAATAACATAATGTTTGTGAGATGTCTGAAGATTTAATCAGATTAACATTGCTGAACTTTACTGAAATGAAATTGCATCAATGAATTTGCATAGTTGAAATATATAATTATACACGGTGTTTATATGGCGACATGCAAAAATTTCAATTGATAGACATTCCATGGCCATTATAATATACGACTCTGCATTATCTGAGTACACATGTCGCGTGATGGTAACATTGGTTCTTGTCGACTTTACATACCGACCGCTTACCTACTTGAGCTGTGCGACGCAGAGGGCGCTGCTTAACCCTTTCATGCATACATTTTTCCTTACAGGGATCGTGCAAGAACTGTAAGAGGCAGCAGTACTGCCGAAAGTACAGCTCCCTAGCGTTAAATTACTAAATCTTTGTGATGTTAACATTTTTTATATACGAAAAAAATAATAAAATTTGGATTTTTATCGATAAGAAACGATCGTATTCGTGGTCAGAATGACCTCAAAGGTAAAAAAATTGTTCCAATCAGGCCACGTCTTGAATGTAATTGAAACAGAAGATCCAGGTGAGCGACCAGTAATAACCTGTAAGGTTGTCGCCCAAACCAGTGTTTCGAATGTTTATAGTGTAAAAATTGTTGTGAGTGTTGCAAGTTATCCTTATAATTGAATTATATGATACTGAAAATAGTTCAAATCTCGTCATTTTTAAATTTTTTCAAATTTTCATTGAATGCTTATAACGCAAAAAATTTAAAAACCGCATGTTCAAAATGTTTATAAGCTTGCTAGTGCATCATTTCATTTTTTATTTTTCTTAATGTCTAATTCATTAAAAAACTTATCAGACTCCTGTTATTTTCCGTATAAATTAAATTACTAAAACAGTAGATAATTTTTTAAATATTTTTAGCTTGATAACGATCGACATATAAAGTGTGCCTCATGTACTTGCAAAGTAGGTCTATCACAACAATGTAAACATACATGTGCTGCAGTAGATTTTATCAACTCTCCGGAGTCAGCAGCCACTAACACTAATTACTCTCGAGGATGAGGTAAACCCTCCCATCGTCAATTATTGCGATATGAAAAAGATGCGAGAATAACAAGTTCATTTCCACCTGCATCGATATGCTGAAAGAATATCAGACTTCAACCTTATGAAATCTCAACCAGAAGCTTAGCAGAATCTTTAGCTCAATCACCTTCATGTACCATGCTTAAATTTGAGGAAGAAAATCAAAATAAAATAATGGCAGCAGAATCTTTGGTTGAAATTGTACGGATGACAAAAAAACGAAATTTGGAATAGAAGGCTAAAAAAGTGTCCTTAGAAGTGTTCACGCTTCAACTAGTAAATAATTTCTATTTTGTTGAGTATCATATACCGAAGGAATTGTATGATTTCTACGAAAAAAAAGTTTGCTGAGATGTGGATAAAGCATTATTGATAACTGTTGGCACAATTAATCAGTGAAAAAATTCAGAGTGGTTGGAGGAACGAAAATTACGTATAATGGGAACAAAGTGAAGGGAAATCGTTTTGACGTTGATAAAGTCATCACCTGCATTCTAAACCCAGGAAAAGTCAAGACCTCAGCTATGTCCCATGGAAAAAAGACAGAAGAACGTGCGCTTCAAGAATACAGAAAATTAATAAAATCGGGATGCGAAATAGTGAAAGTTGGTCTGATTATTAACATTCCTCAGCCATGGTTAAGTTGCGCTCTAGATGGTGTTCTAGTAAATGGGTCAAACATTTGGGAGAAAAGACTAATTGACATAAAGTGCCCGTACGTTTGTAGAGATAAACCTATTTTTGATGAAGAATTATTTCAAACTACCAACCCATCCCGGCTTCGCACGGGCATATAATAATATAATAAAAGAAAATACACAATGTTTACAGTGAGTTTCTAGAAAAATAACATTTATATTATTACTTAATATCATTATATGCCCGTGCGAAGCCGGGATGGGCTGCTAGTTTTTATTAAAAGGACGCTTATTGTAACGTAACTATGAAAGATAGAGACATGCTGTCGCGACATTTTTTATAGATAGTGATGTGTCCTGAAAAATTTTAATACATCATTTTGTTCTATCATTAATAGTTTTCGCAGCGCACGCGATTGAAGAAAGTTTTTTATTTATCTTTTCACAACATGGGTTAGATTATTCAAGTTTTAGTAAGCATCCCTAATTTTTTTGAAAATGAAACATAGCCTATGTCACTCGTGAATAGTGTAGCTTGCCAACGGCGAAAGAATTTTTTAAATCGGTCCAGTAGTTTCGGAGCCTGTTCATTTTAAACAAACAAACAAACGACCAAAAAATCAAATCTTTCTTCTTTATAATATTAGTATAGAAGTATAGATAAACGTTAAGTCTATACTTAAAACTTGATGAAAATGATTTACAGTTAAACAAAACCCATTCCATTTATACTCAAGTTCAATTACAAATGTATGTCACGAATATAGGTTTTTTCGGACTTATTCATTTATTCACCAAAGGGAAGTCTTCTCATCGCAGTTGGGTGAGATTATGAATTAGAAAAAGAAATAGTTCCTAACCTACAAAAATTTTATTCTACTCATTATCTACAAAGTTTGTTTTTGACGTACTCATGTGATTCAGATTGACTATTGATCTGCAATAATTACTAAAATCAATACTACTTACCTTTCAGTTAACTATTGAGAATAATAGTTTGTAAATATCTGTGATAAAAATATTACTCGTGATTAACACATTCTTAAATGAAAATGTTTGCTGTAATTAAAATATCAACAGAGAGTACAAATGAAAATGTGATGTAAAAGCAATATATGACATGCTACGGAATTTATAAGTGAGCAAAATAATTTTAGCACGTTTGAAATTATGAAAGTTGTATAACTTTTCAACAAGTGTGGTAATGAAACTCCAAAAGAAAAATTACTAATTTATTCTGATCATACAGGCACTTTTGAAAAGATGTTGAAATCTTTGATTCTTTGAATCATTCGTTCAATGTGTATTGTTACCGAAGCAACATTATATCCATTATTATATTATTTCTTCCTCTTCTTGTGGTGTAAATTCTGCATCGTGGCTAAATGAAGGCATGATGAAAACTGCATTTTTTTTCTTCACTTGCGCTATACCTCGGCAATATGCTCGGTAGCTCAGTACCGCGGAGAGGGGAGGGGTAAATTTGAAGAGAGAGAGACACTCGAAATACACACGCTACTTAACAAAAGACGTGAAATAAAATCTTATACATCACAATAGCGGTGATACAAAAACAAAAAAAAATAATCCAAAAGTCACTCGTCGCGATTCTAAAATTAAACAGAAAATTACACGTAACCTTCTCTATTCCTCATTCTACTGAGCTCGCGGCTCCCTAACTAAAATGTCACTCAACAATCACAAAATCTTCATGCGCAATTGTGAATTTGCAAATTCACCATTTCTTCTCCATGATGATTATTGCTCGAAACCGAAACTAAGACCACTTTCTCGACGGTGCGCCGTCGGGCTACCGAACAGACGGCGTCCTCAATCACACCCGAGATCTCACCCGACTCGGAGCCTCGACGCTACCGTGAGCTGCCCTAAATCTAAACGTGACAACATAACTTAACCTAAAGCTCATTTTCTACTTATCTCAACTAAACGAATCTGCAAACGTTACTATATTTCAAACGCCACCAAAACTCAATACTCAAACTTCTCGTCTCAACTGCTGCTCAACGCAACGGCAATTTCGACTATACATCACCTCAACTCGACTGAACACTATCTTAAATAAACGGCAACTTAACTAAGCGCAAGCACCACTAAATGAAACTTCAACTAAACACAATCTCAAGGTAATACAACTCAATTAACATTATCTTAACTAACGGGTACGGAACTAAATGCAGGCGCAACTAAACGTAACCTCAACTAATCGCTATCGCAACGCATCCGAAATCAAACCTTCTCAAAATCCTCCAAAACGTTATCCGCTAATCCGAGCACTCCAATTCGGCACTTCCCGACCTACTCGAGAGGTGACACTGAAAAACCCGATCACGCGGCTCGACCCGGTACAGCGGAATTCGGCTACACTTGATTGATACTTGAACTAAAACCCGTGACTTCACTCAACTTTCTCAAGAACTCGAAATTTACTCTACTTTAACACGCGTACTCAGGCTACGGTCGTCAAGCAAAAGAATCGGCAAAAGAATTTCGAGTACTTTTCTACAACACAAATCCAAAACGGCTATCCGTTACTCGGCAAGCCTTTTCGTAATGATGCTCGGAATTCAATCGCGGGGATAGGAGCAGCACTTACCTTCTACATCCTTCCAACCCCCTCTCCATTCCCCTCACGATTTTTGGGCGACTCCATTACTTCGCGAAACTCCCCAAAACGTGACCACTTATCACGACCGCCAGAACTAGAGTGGTTCCAAAACCTACGACCTGCCGCAACACGAATTTCGTACGTCATCCCATACGTGACGTCATACCCACAAGAATACGCAATAATCGAATCGTCATCGATTTCGTCGATTGCGCAACTCGACGCGCATCTTTAATAGCATTGCTGCGCAGAACTTAACGCTGGATCGCAATCTCGTCCTCCGCGCAGCTCTATGACGTGTGGCGGTGAGCGTGGTGCTCCCTCGTCGCTAGTCGGTCCGTCGCAAGTTCGCTAGTCAATTGTTGGCGGGGTGAAGGGGGAGAGGCTGCGGCGCGCCGGCTGCCAGCGGGAATCGCGTCCGCATTGGATTCCCGCGCTGCAGGGATCTGCGTTGCCTCCTCCTCCACAGCCTCGGTGTCCTTCCCGCGAGATCTCCGCGGTTTCGCCTTGCCTCGAAATATCTTTGGCGACGGAGTTGGTCGCTGGCTTGTAGCCGGTGTACTCGAAGAAAAAAATAAAAACAAAAGCCTGCAATATCTTGTTCGTAATTCGCTATTTCGTCCCTGTCGAAGCCCGGATGCGTGACTCCAGTTCTGGCGCTCTCTGATTATCTTGCGCTCGATTTCCAAAACCGTTATTCCTGGATTCCGCCCAGGGTTCAGGGAGTACCTTGTAACGGGCAGGCCTAACCGAAATGCCACGTTACAAAATATAGAAACAAATCTGCCTAATAATTTACTAGTAAACTCATCAATATCGATCCGAGTATGATTTTGTCCTCGTGTTTGTCCAGTTTCGTCCGTTAATTTCTTTCAA
This sequence comes from Neodiprion virginianus, assembly GCF_021901495.1. Lineage (NCBI taxonomy): Eukaryota > Metazoa > Arthropoda > Insecta > Hymenoptera > Diprionidae > Neodiprion > Neodiprion virginianus. The sequence goes on along the minus strand of NC_060881.1, from coordinate 11,241,743 downwards.
TTTCCCTTATTGACTTTTCGTGGTTTAATTTATTTTCGAAGAGCTCACTCCACTTTTATACATCGATATAATACATTTTTTTTTTTTTTTTTGATGCGTGTCACCGGTTCGGCCGTCGTCGAGGGAGTGGGAGCGAGAAACGGTGAGGCCTAAATTCCTAGGCTACGACCGCGATGGTCAAGCCTTTACATAATCTACATTAAACTCTTATTGTGACTTGGACGGGCTTGTTCGACTGTTACACAATACCCAGTGCCGTTTCCCTTCGCGAATCTATAAATTTTGTATCGTGAATTGCTTCGTGTACAACAATCACCGTTATTGGATGGAATAATTATATCAACCATATCAACTCAACATAAAAAGACTGAGGCAAATAATGTCACGTTGAATATGGTAATAGCACATGGGCATTTTTATAGATATACACAGATATATGAGCAGTTCTATGTAACTACTCCACACTTATCCTTCGTGGTTAAAGAGGTTTAAAGTTGAACTCGGTGATATCATAAAGTTCACTCAATGAATTCTTAAGGGGTTACATGGGATTGGAAATTTCAGGAAATCCAATTAAAATTTTTTTTTTGTCATCTCGTAGAAATTGAGATTCAAAATTTCATTTCGAATCCTTCTTCCAAGTACAAGTTGTACTCACTTATTAACAGAAAATGTTTAATTTTTTGATTTCAGATTAAGCTAGCATAAGTTATCTAGTCCATCACGAAAGTACTGGGTCTCTGAAAACCAGTTCTGATGGGCTAAATTTTCAACATTTTTGGATGATATTTTTGTGAAATAGCGTTCAAATATTGTTTTTTCATATGCCGTAACTTTGAAACAAATATTCTCTTATTATATTTTAAAACATTGGAGAAAATATGCTTTCTGGAACGCTCGAAACCCATGTAACCCCTTAAGAATGGCAGAAATTGCTAATGTTATTTGTAACTTTAAATTTGTTATTGATAACTTTTTGAAAGTTTGAATCTTGGAATCATCAGTCATACCTATGTATTTGAATGCAAAAAAATGCAGTTTCTAGAAAAAAATTATTCATTGTCGTCATAAAAAATTGATTAATTTACATATACCTGTGTGTATATCTATCATAGACGATATTTCTTTTGAGGAATTTTTTGATTCAACCTTTTCTAGTAATTGAATCATATTATTATGTATTTACTAGAGTGGTTCAAAATCGAAAGTTCTATTTTTGCTTTTACCTGGCGGTCCCTGAAATGTTCATGTTTCATGGAAACAAGATCCTCCGTAAAATAAACTCTCTAGTTCCAATCGAATAGGTCGCTTTTTTAATTTTTTTTCCCGTAATTTAATATGGGAAAAGCTCACTTTTTATTAGCGGTTGAAATACTGGTAAAGTATTTTAAGGGACGAGATAAAAATCGGTAGTTTTCAGATGACTTTAATGAGTGTTGTAATGATGATCACTACGCTTTGTTCTAGAGGTTTGGAAAACTTGATAATCAGCTTCAAGGATTTATCCGTGAATTTAAAAAATATGAAGTGGTTTACGAATATTTTAACTTTTAACGAAAAGTAAAATTTTTCCATGTCAGACGAATGGGAGATAAAAATCGAAACAGCGACCTGTTGGACTTGAGCTGAAGAGCGCATCTTCCGGAAGGATCTTTTTTCTGTCAAGCACTAACATTTGAAGGGATAAGAGCAAAAATATTACATTACGCATCAAGTACGGGAATTGCCTGTTTCGCGCACGAGTTCCGTATACTATTTTTCCTAACAGGTGTGCAAAATTCGAGACAACAACGGATAAAGACAATAACAACAACAATAATATCAAAACGTGTAGTAATACCAACAAGTGCAATATTCTGGTAGAAGACTGAAAAGAAGAGATATAAGAGTAGGCATAGGTATGGATCGAGCACAAGTACCCCCCTAAAGAAATCGCAATAGTAAATTCGTAGAATCCGTGCCATTTTATTATTTCTGCGTCAAGTGAAAAAGTATTAAAATGTTTTTGTTCAGAATTGCATATGTAATGAGGCTGCCACGCAATACGAAATATTTTAGAAACGTTTCAAAATTCGCGGAAATGTTATATTGTACTTAAAATATTTCTGAAACATTTCAAAACTAGGGGAAATGTTATACTGCGCTTGAAATATTTCAGATACGTTTCAGAAATGATCCTGAAATTTTGTCATGAATCTGCAATGTTGTGACATTTCTGAAATGTTTCTGAAATATTTCGTGTCGCGTGGGCTGTTGAACCCTTTTCCTCATTTGAAATACGTGGACCTCGATATTTGGAGATATATACGTCAAAGTAGATATCCACCAGGGCATTAAGCGTATTCACAACAGAAACGGCAGATAGGCTGCTATCGGGTAGCTTGAAATTTTTGCTTTTCCCCCTCTCTCAACCCTCGGCATGCATTTTGCTTTATATATTTTATACCAATAACGTAAGAAAGGGAAAATCGCCGATTCTAGGTAATTTAATAATCGATTGATTGATCAAATGCAGATTTACCATACTAGAATCAATGGTTATGCTAGTAATATGTAACTCATGTGTAGTCGAATTTTCTTCTCAACGGAGTCCATCTGTTGCCCAATTTGGAGAAAAAGATTTTTTCCAACATATGCTTGGAAAGTTTAAGTTTCGAAACTTGTGGAGCGTGTGTAAAATACCCTATTTCTGAACAATACGGTAAAATGACGCTGGCGCATGCGCATAGCTGAGATTCTCAATTTTACACATTATGGCTTTTTGGTGCACGCGCAGTTCCCGATAAACTTAGTTTCACGAAGTGACTATAGTACAAGATCCCGACTTAAATCGACCTTCCCTCATGGACTTTTCTAATTATGTGATATGTACTATCTACACAAAAAAATCACATTGAAGTGGCGAGGGTGAGGTACGAGTGTTCCAGGAATTCAGAATATAATTCATATGAAGCTGTTGAAGTTGATGAGTATAATCATTTTATGAGAGCTATTTTTCCTAATTTTACTTAACTATACATTGGTGGAAATATACATTATACATGTTGTACTTGTGTTATGACAAATTTATATACATACATTATATACAAATAAAAGATTTCAATTGACTAGACGTTTGGTTGATTTATACAATAATTACACGAATAGACATTTTGTGCGGAAATCGATGATTTTGTGTGACAGGAATTGAATTTTTTTTCTCTGTATAATGAAACATGTGCGCAAATCATGAAATACATGAAGCAACTTCAACCTCAGGTTTTTCAAGAATTTTATGATGGTGATTGTTAACGATATATTTGGCAGGAACGAGTTTCCTCATAAAAACTAGACGGCTCAGCCGAAAAGTTCTTCAGTTTTTTGCCTAAGGCATGATCACATGTTTTCGCGATATTTGATTTTGGATATCTCGAAAGACGACGAAGTTAGCAGCTGCTATTTCGAAACCAGAAATGTGATAGGTCCATCTTGGCGATAAGAACAGTGTCCCGTGCAAATTTCATCCAAACCGGTTCAGTGATTCAATGGGAATCCTGCTTACAAGGAATCCGTGCATCCACTTTTGAAGTACTTGCGAAGAAAAAAAACTACTCTACCTTCGATATCTGTCGAAAGAACTTGTACGAAATTTCTGACCTTCTTTTCTACTATAATTCTCCTGCCATTTATAAGTTTTCCAACTTTCATGGCAACCCTTGCTATTATCACAATAGTAAATGATAATACTCTCAATTATTGAAACGGAGTTATTGGCTTATGAGTGTAAACGAAGAGTATTTTTCAAGGATCATCGGTACGTCCACCGAACAAGTAAACATAAACAACTACAGTTAGAATTTCTATTCTTCAATGAGGTGTCAAATATGACTGAAACCATCTTTCACAATCACGATTTCATAAAAACGCTAATTTTGTTCTTATATTTGTTACTAGTAGTTTTTTTCTTTTTACAGGTATCCGATAGAGAATTTATCGAATCAAGCGATGAAAGATCGAAAAGGGACAGACTTCTGGATTCATTGAGTTCTTTCGATGAACATTTTACTTTACTTTGTTTGGAAGGTAAGAATTTTTTAAAGTTGAAAAACCTCGACGGTCCTTTCGATTTCTGTGCAACTGTTTCAGGTATTATCTCAGGTTCCACGTCAACATTATCGACATTACACGGTAGTTTCGGCTCGTATGACTCGCAGGAAGTTTTTTTCACCTCACCAACTTTTTCAACCATGGAACATTCGTTTCTTTCTGTATCTTGTAAAAATTTACACGGCTTTGATTTCTCAACTGCAGGTGTAGGTAAGGCAGTTGCTCTAAAATAATCAAAACATACAAATTCAGGTTACTGGGGTAGGCTTCGTACATTCAATAACCACATAACGAGCGAGTCAAACTCTTAATCCTAAGCGACATATTAAAAAATTACCATTTACCTTGTTTCACGACACCGAACATCTGGGGTTTTTATCGATTTGTTTAATTTTTCCCAAACGTTGAAATTCTTGCTTTGTATGTTGAAATCTAACATGTGGTAATATCTCAATTGGACTGGTACCTCGCATCTCTCGTAACAGCAGGGGATAAGTTTACGCGCCCTTGTCTCTAGAATATAAATTTAAACAATTATGTTGGTAATTAGAAGAATGTTAATAGCTTGGTTATTACATAAATCAAGGGCAGAATCTTACCTATTGCTTGTGCTTGAGTAAAATTGACTAAAAATTCGTTTACTGAACTTCTCACAAAATTGGGAGATAATATTGCAATTAATCTGTTACATCGTTCAGATATCAATTTCATTATTGCAGAATGTTCGAATGGAAGTCCAACTATAAAGTCTCGATCTTTTCTGCAGAGCTGGAAAAAAATTCAACATCACATTTACTGTAACACTGTAATTTTAATTAAACATGAAAGGAATATCAAATTGTCAACATTATGCTGTACCTTGAGTTCAAAGTCATCTTCCAGCTTGTCACACATTTCATCGACAAAATTGATGTCCTCTTCAGCGAATAAAAGAAATGCATCATACTGCTGTTTGCCTAAGCCTTGTGGCACTCGCCACAAATCATCTGAAATAAGCAACAAACACGTTAAGTAATAAAGACACTTTATAAAAAATCATAAAACCTGGTCGCAGTTTATCTACTCGATTTGAAGTCATGGTAACGTTACACAGAGTGACATAATACAACGGCAGAACGATACAGTAATGATATTCTGCTTGATGTTGAATCTAACAATCATTCTTTAACAATTTTCCGAATTTTAACGAACACTGTGCAAGTCGTATCTAGACCAAATAGACAACTGTGTGAGAAATTATTGAAAGACTCACCGTATGTTATTATCTGTTCTTCAACATGGTTGTCAATAGCATTTGCCGATGTTGACGTCCTTTGGGAACATTGTTTATACATCTGAGCATCTCTCTCTGTACAGCATTTAGAAAAAAATATGCAAAATTAAATTGATTTCTCTCAGCGGATCGAATCACATGTGAAACTGATATGATTTATATTTAGAAATTTTTTTTATCACCAAAACTGCAGTGTTTCTATTTTTTACGGTTTCTTGCACTTTTCTCAATATTTTGAGGCTGTACCTCAAATTCGGATTCAGCGCGTCGAAATATATTAAGGTAGGTGGGTCTGTTCAAATGTACAGACCACTTTTTTTTTAGGGCCGGTGTTATTTATATTCGCATCACGTCTTTATTCATACGTTTTGTATTGTTATTAGAAACTGTATACTGGACTACTTAGACTCGTTCGATAATCTTTTAGATTTCTCCAAAGCGAAAATGTATGTTTTGCAAGCAATTTTAGGGTCTTGGTTTTTTTAGACTGGATACTGATTTATATTTTCAGAACTTTTCGAACAAATAAGAGACCAATACGCGGTGTGCCCTCACAGGAAAAAAACCCCAAATTGGGTGTCAATTCGTACCCCTGAATTTTTTCTTATGGGAAATTAGCATTATCCATGAGTTGGGGGTACGAATTTACACCCAACTAGGGGATTTTTCCGTGAGAGTGTGGCTTCTTTATTTCAATAATAGATGACGTTTGATTAAATAAGTTAGGTAAATGATGTTTAGTACAATCGGAGTTTACAGAAATTTGACCGATTTCTATTCAAGTCTGACGTAGAAGTGGCAATTTCTTAATGGTTACAGTGGACAATTCTTTTTTCGACGTATTTTTTGAAATATAATAAACGTCACAAATTTCAAACATGTCTGGTAATCTGTAGAAATTCAAGGGGTTAAAATTCATTGTTCACACTGATTCCTAAAAGAATAAATATTCACAATCTGGGATAAGCATTCTCTTTCAAGTAAAATTAATTTTCAAGGAGTAAAGAATAACAGCTGTCGTCTGGCTTTGTATTTTGATCAGGTAGAAGATAATCCGCAAAATAATGTTAAACCGGCAGAAAACAAATATTGTAAATACCTTGGTACATATATTGTAAAACAGTTGAGTAACTGTTTGTGAAGTTTGTAACAACTCTATTTGATAAAGGTGGATCACAAAGTTTTAGGAGAAAGCAGTCAGCGCATTAAAATTAGCATACCATACCGTTCGCTATTTGTTAATAGCTTTTCAACCGAGCCGCGTGGAAAGAGTTGATCGCTGTGGTGTCAAAGATGAGACTTTGATTATGTTGTATGTACACCTTATTTATTTACAGTTTAATATACATATATACAAAAGCAGTCAGTTAATTGGTTGCCACGCGAGGAAAGGGGTAGTCGTGGTCTTGTTGCACCGCGGTGGAGGCTGCAGCGATGATGTGCGGTGCTGAATCGGTGCGCTCCTCGGTGGCGGCGTGTTATGGCTTTCCGGAGAGCTAGGCGGCGTTGGAGGACGGCGGTTCTGGTGCCGGGTTGTAAAAGTCCGTCATGCAGTTGTCCAAAAAGCTTGCGTGCTGGTCTGTGACAGTGTTCCCAACCGTAACATAATTATAGTACATGTCACATGATTTCACTGCTGGCACTATGTAACATTGAACCCGTCCTATAACCCGTAAATGTACTATGATTTCACTTTCACTGCATCACATGTGAATTTTTCCTCGTTTCTTTCGGATTTTCTTCCTCGTCGATGTTTAGCTTTAATATTTTTTTTTTTCGCCTCGATTCCCCATATTTTCCGTTCGACCCGCGGTTCGACCATCGGTGCGTTTCACTAAAGGACCACTAGGCGGCTGCCCGCATACACTCAGGCCGCTCAGGCGGCTCACGAGCACCGTTTTCATTCGTTAACAAAAAGCAGAAAGTGTGTTTCCGAGCATCCGAGCGTTGCGATTGGCTGCGCTGTTTTCACGTCCAACCTAACCTATGTATCCCTCACGCCCCCACGAGACGAGACACGAGACAAGCAGACAAGACAGTCGACATATTCTCGAGAGCCGTAAAATAACTCAGTATAATTGCAAAATCCCCCATTTATGTTTATTGGAGATACCCGAGAATGAGTGGCCAGTTATTTAACCGATTACTACAAGACAAATTGCAGCTAATAATTAACGTGGTTTATTTCTATTTTTCGTGTAAGTATCTGCGTCGACCTCGATTTTTTCTTTAATGTATAGCTGTGTCTGCCTCTGCCACTGCCTCTGTCGCGGCTCGCAGCTCATCGTACCGGATAGGTTTTTTATCAGACATGTTGAACATCATATGCATAATGTATACTATTACTATATTGTTTTTTAGAATGAGCTCTAATGATTGGGGTGAAAATACCCCACCGAAAAAAAAGCACGTCCAACAGTTCCGAGCTCTCGTCGACCTCAAAGGTTCCGCGATGCTTGGCTGTCGGAGAGCAATTTTAAAAGCGCTGGTTGAGCCGAGATCCAGCTAATAAATTCAAAGCAAAATGCACTTTGTGCAACGTTAATTTCACTGCAGAAATCGCAGTTATCCGCAATCATTCGAAAACACGCTCGCATTTGTTAAAAACTGAGTCGCTATCGAATCAACGATCAATTAATGCCTTCGTGGATCAAAGTAGCAGAGAGATTCCAATGAGTAAATCTACGATGAGGGCTGAAATAAAACTTTGTGGGTTCAGTGTGGACCACAACATCTCGTTCCGCGTTGCAAACCACTTCACGGATTTGCTGAAAGATTGCTTCCCCGATTCGAAGATTCTGAAAGTGGTGCAATTGAAGTCAACAAAAGCTACGGCGATCGTCGAAAATGTCCTTGGAGAATCACAGAAAGATATTTTAACTAAAAAGCTGCAATCCGCAAAATTCAGCATTTTAATCGATGAATCGACAGACATTTCGGCTGTTAAAACTCTATGCATAATAGTCAGGTGCAGGCACTCGTTTGATTTTCATTTTCATTCACGATTACGCTAAAGAATATTCGAATTTATCGGCATTTTGTCCTCATTTCAAAAAATTCATGTAATAATTGTTTTTTTTATAGATTTTACGATGCAGAAGAGGGAAAGGTCGTTAGTCAGTTTTGGGAGCTTTGTCAGATCTTCGAAAAAGAGACAAATATTGAAAAAGCTTCCGCTGAACATTTATTCAGCTTCCTCATTGGATCTTTTGGAAAACGCGGCTTATCCTTCGACAACGTCATCGGATTCGCATCCGATGGGTGCAGTACGATGATGGGTTGTTGCAATGGGAAGCGTTGAAGCTGTTTTTCATCGAAAAACGCTTCACAGAAAGATTGCTCGCCGTTGATTCGATTTTAAATTCGTTGGGCGATCCGCTAATCCATCTATATTACTTGTTTTTGGAATGGGTATTGCCAAAATTTACTCAACTGAATAAGTTGTTTCAATCGGATCGACCAGTAATTATCGTCATGTATGATGCCATCAGCTCAACTTACATAGAGTTGCTTAAAAGCTATATGGATAGTGATTACATCAACAGGACGGCGATACAGGATATAGATCCGTCAAAGGTTGAGAAATTTTTGTTGCCAGAACAAATGTGTTTGGGGGTGAAGGTTGCAATTTTCCTACAAAAACCGGAAATCCGCCGAAATATCCGTCTTAATAAAGCATACAAAATATACATAAATTAACGTTTTGAATTGCTACTTCAAACCAGGCATATCTGGTGTAAATAAAAATCTAGATCATAACAAAGCCATGAGACCTTATCAATTTTGGATCTATAGATTTCAGTGATAACTGATTAATTCACACAGCCTCTGATTAGTAGAAGGAAACATTGCAGGCAGTGTAAGCTTTTATGTCAGAAGTGAATTTGGAGCTAACAAGATTAGTCTCAAGAATGGCAGTCACATAACAAGACCATCAGAACCAATGTTTCGAATGTGTAGAACATTCGAAATTACCCATGATTCTTTGTGATTCCAATGGCCACGCTTCGTATTAACCACTCAGCAAACTGTGATTACAGCTTGCTGACAAATTCTAGACCCACTGGGCCATCACACTAACAACATAAAGACTGAATCTCCTGCAAACAACTGTAGAGATACAAAATTGGAAAAATATAGGAGAAGCAAATAGTCCACCTAACATGAATCATCCACTTGAATCAAGGCGGACATGCATAAAAACCAGAAATTGACTGTACGAACCCATTAGAGCGGCTGTATCGTCGATGACGTCCCATCTCTCCAATTTCTCCAACAATGCTTGAAATGTAGCAAACATAAGACCTTGACTTTTCTTCTGTATTATGCTCAAAACATATCCACACGGATCTGACTTGGATGACAGATTGGGTAGGTCCACGCTATCGAAAACCGCCAGTTCCGCCAATCCTCTCCAATCTCTAATAAAGAATGAAAGACAGTTATCAATAGCTCTTCTACGCAAGTGTAAGAATAAATTTGAAACTTTCGTTATTTGTTAGTCAGGCAAAAGTAAAATAAAGCGGTAAAGGACCAAGTTGGATTAGGTTGAGCTAGATTATGTTGTAGAAGGTTCTTGTATTAACAACAAATATATGATATCGATGTTTCGACTCTTGGATTGGAGTCATCCTCAGGACAATCTTTAATACATCTATTGAAGAACAAAAACGTACAAATATCTTGCTGATGATGGCAAGAATGTATGTTGGAACTAACCTCGGAAAAATTTCAATTCAGACTTATCCATAATACGAAGGGTGGCCTCGTATTAACACGGAAACAGAGAAACGGGATGGACATGCTCATCACGTGCTACAAACCAGAATTAGAACGGAACTTGATGATATATATAATGAAAATATGAATGTCGAGTAAGGGAAACTAATCTTTCACTGCATAATCAATTAATGGACAAAGTGAAAAAATGTCCGTCTATAAAACAGTGCCTTATTATATCAGTTGTCTCTTCTTCCTTATTTCCCATCGCTCCATTGAAGTTATTGGTGATGAAGAGGGCGAACCAGTCTCTGTCCAAAGGTCGTTACGGGAAGAGAATTGAAGAGATACGAGTGAATAGAAACCCATTACTTGTAGAGAGTGAACATAGATAATAGTGAAGAAGATAAATAGAGACATGAAGAAAGTGTAAGACAAGGTGAACCAGTAAATTTTGACTGGTTCGCCGTTTTTATCAACAATATTTTCAATGGAGCCATGGAGAAATAAGGAAGAAGAGACAACTAATATGATAAAGCACTGTTTTATAGATTCACATTTTTTCACTTTGTCCATTAATTGATTATGCAGTGTAAGATTAGTTTCCCTTACTCGACATCCATATTTTCATTATATATATCATTAAGTTCCGTTTTGATTCTGGTTTTTGGCACGTGATGGGCATGTCCATCCCGTTTCTCTGATTCTGTGTTTTATAGTAAGGCCACCCTCCGTATAATAGATAAGCCGAACTTGAATTTTTGCCAAGGTTGGTTGTTCTATCGTACATTTTTGCCGTCATCAGCAAGATATTTGCACATATGTTTTTTAATAGATGTATCAAAGATTGTCCTGAGGATGACTCCAATCGGAGAGTCGACAGTTGACATTATATATTTGTTGTTAATACAAGACCTATATATCCAAGATCCTTCTGCAACATTCAAACAACGAGGTCGAGGTAACTTCTACATGAGCTAGTTTATAGTCCAAGAGCTAGCGACCAAATCGGTCATGTGGCTTTAGCAGTTATAAAACTCCGTTAGATACTTACCTGAATGACCTTTCCGGATAATCTTAATGCTGGCCGGCCGTGGGCGGTGGGTGCGGGTGTAGTGGAGTGGGGAAAAAAAAATGTAGGTTCAGCGACTTTAATTTTTATCGCAAACAGTTACTCTGTACTCCCAATGCACTCAAAAAAATTTTCAAATCAATCGGCTGGGGGGATGGGGCTTACAGCGTTAATTATAATTAAGAAAATAATAATAATTTTAATGTGGGCTCAGTAGTATTGGATTTTCTTCTGACGCGAGTTTGATTGATACGTAAGCCCCAAAAAAATAGTCATGCAAAAATATTGGTGGGAACGTATTAAAAAAAATTATCGAAATCGCTGGATTTTGTTAGAAAATGAGCCGAGTGGAAGGCCAAAACGGACGTGGAGGGGGTATTAGCCAGCGAGTGCGTCCGCACGCTCACGGCGCGTCGGTTCTGTTCGTCCAACAGCGAGTAACCGCTATCCTTTTCGCACCCGTTGAACGGGAAAACCCGAACGTTCCCGAACGAGCAGCTGCTGCAGCTGATTGTGAGCCTCGGACGCGCTCGGCGGCTGATACCCCCTCCACGTCCGTTTTGGCCTTCCCGTTGGCTCATTTTCTAACAAAATCCAGCGATTTCAATAATGTTTTCCAATACGTTCCCACCGATATTTTTGCATGGCTATTTTTTGGGGGCTTACGCATAAATCGAACTCGCGTCAGAGAAAAACCCAATACTGCCGCGCCCACATTAAAATTATTATTATTTTCTTAATTATAATTGACGCTGTCAACCCCCTTTCCCAGCCGATTGATTTGGAAATTTTTTTGGTCGCATCGGGAGTACAGAGTAACTGTTTGCGATAAAGATTAAAGTCGCTGAACCAACTTTTTTTCTTTTCTCCACTCCACTTCACCCGCACCCACCGCCCACGGCCAGCCAGCACGAAGATTATCCGAAAAGGTTATTCAGGTAAGTATCTAACGGAGTTTTATAACTGTTGAAGCCAAATGACCGATTTGGTCGCTAGCTCTTAGACTATAATCTAGCTCATGTAGAAGTAATCTTGACCTCGTTGTTTGAATGTTGCAGAAGGATCCTGGATATATAGGTTTTGTATCAACAACAAATATGTAATGTCAACTGTTCGAATCTCCGATTGGAGTTATCCTCAGGACAATATTTAATACATCTATTAAAAAACAAATATGTACAAATATCTTGCTGACGAGGGCAAAAATGTACGATAGAACAATCAACCTTGGCAAAATTTCAATTTCGGCTTATCCATAATACGAAGGGTGGTCTTACTATAAAACACAGAAACAGAGAAACGGGATGGACATGCCCGTCACGTGATAAAAACCAGAGTTAAAACGGAATTTAATGATATATGTAATGAAAATATGGATGTCGAGTAAGGGAAACTAATCTTATACTGCATAATGAATTAATGGACAAAGTGAAAAAATGTCAGTCTATACAACAGTGCCTCATTATATTAGTTGTCTCGTCTTTCTTATTTCTCAATTGCTCCATTGCTGAAGCCACATGACCGATTTGTTCGCTACCTCTCCGTCTATTATGAATGACTTAACAACAAAGTTGAAAATGCTATGCGCTGCAATTCATTACCTTGGCAATCCGTTGTCTGCTGGCAAGCATTTTCTAGGATTAAGTAACGACGAAATTGATTCTTTGGTCGTATCCGAGAGAGCAACAATTGGCACCATTGAAAAGTCCGCCATAGCAGGATAAAGTAACCTCGAAATCTGGTGGCTTCCGTCTTCTGAGCCTCTGATCGTACACTGACCAGCTCCAACGCTCGGCTTTTTGTTATACCAGCTAGGTTGAAGCGTCGACGTGACACCTAGGCGGCCACGCACCGAAGGTGGCCTATTTCCGACCTGACACCTAGGCGGCCATGCACCGAAGGTGGCCCACAATCGTGTGCCAGGCATGAAGTAAGGCGCGCTCGCAGAGTATATATAGATATACTCGGGCGAGCGAGCAAGTAGTTGCCAATCGGATCCGTGTCCCCGCTCGCACACATGTTTCCAGGAATGCAAGAATTGGGATTTTTTTTGTTTCAATTATGAATGTCAGCGAATAAAAGTATCTCCAGATTTGATAAATTTTGGATTCAAGTAGCGGACGCTAAACCAAAATAATTAACCATTTACAGCCCAAAATTTTTTTTTTTTTTTTTAATAAATATAATTTGTTATTGATATGAAAATATGTGATGCCTGGTGGTCTCGAATATTTGCACACGCAGTCTACGGAAAAATATGCGAAGCCAGCTCGATAACATTTATGCCAAATGTGCAATAGGCAAGTGGTTGTGGGAAATTTTTTTCTCGAACTGAATCTTCCAGAGAACCATCAGCGAATTCCAAGCAAGCTCCATAAACATCGCGAGCAAACGCGTGTGAGTGGACACCACATGAGGATGGAGTGATGCGGGACACGGGTTCGACCCTGGTTCACTTTTTTTTTAAATTCAATCCCGGCTTTTTTTGTATTTTCGGAGAGAAAAAACAAATGAAAAAACGAAAATTTCGAGTGCCGGTCGATTTATTCTTTCTTTCCTTTTGCTTTTTTTTTCACTGAACCCACTTTTTTTGTAGTGGGGGTAACCCAGAAGAGAGCAAATAATTGAAACAATAAAATTCTGAGACTGAATCGATTTGTTCCCCGTTTTTGGCGCCTCTTTTTTTTACTTAATTTCCGCCCCTTCTTTATTCCGGGTAACTCAAAAGAGAGAAAATAAATGAAAGTGAGAGTGGACCGATTTTTTTTTATTTCATATTTTTACTTAATCCCGCTTTCTTTTTTGTATTTTTGATAACCGATAAGAGAAAAAAGAAATGAAAAAAAACAATTCCGAGAGTGTGTAGATTTTTTTCCATTTTTCTTTGTTTTGTCGTTTGTTTATTTGGTAACCCGGAAGAGAGAAATTTAGAGAAAAAAAAAAATGGAGACCGGGTTGATTGTATAAAAACTCTCTTTCAGCTGTTTAATAATATTACCCCCATTCAGCTGGTTCCCCGCCGAAAATCTTGGATCCAATCATTGTTTAATGAGATCATGCACAGTATTTCAAAACCTATAGAAAAATCTGATTTTTCGAAACATATTCAAAAATGACTGCTCAAAAAGATCAGGCGGGTTCCCGAACATTTAAACAAGAAAATAATTATTCAAAATTAGACTTTTTCATGGCAGCAAATGGACCGTGACTTTCGAATACAATTGAAGAGGTCGTAAATGCTGGGAAAAAAAGTGAAATCACCTCCGTATCCGATGAACATTATTCTTGTTATAAGTGTTATAAAATGTTAGTTAGCCGCAACTTCGAGGACAAAATCATGAATTAATTACCTTTACGACTTATGACTTCCGGTCTCGAGGTGAGGTTATGCACTTGACAGCTGGCAACTTGACGTTGCCAAATTAACAAGTCAACTAGTCAAATTTTTACTAATAACCATGTTTTTTTTCATGCAACAACTAATCACAATAAAGTAATTCATTATTTATATTGATTTTTCAATCTACACATTTTGAGGGGATTATCACATCAATCCGCAACGATAAAAATATACTACAGTTGTTCAGTACACGCGTGGTCAGCATGATCTCATCAATGAAGGCGTAATGGGATTTGGGGAGCAAACAAAGTGACGGTAAAGGCATGTAGAATTGTCAGATGAATGTCCGTTAGAATTTGTCTTTTCTAAATATTGAAGCACTCATGAACAAATACTATTCAAATTTTTGTAACCGAATAACGTCTGGATTTCACAGAACGTCAATGAGAAAAGTGTTGAAAGAATTCTGTGAATCATACTTTTGTTGATTGTTTAGCTTAGTGCACTATAATTGGAATGAAATTAATAGTATTTCAAACTATTCTTGAAACAGAATAATAAGCATGAACATTTAACTTGGTATTCAGCAAGAAAAATGAATGCACTCGTTTTCGGGGGGCACCACGAGAAGGGAATCATCACCACCCCCCGTTGCCGTATTTAAATTTTTGGGTTAAATATAGAAATATTATGTATAGAGCCAGTGATTAGCCAGTTAAATCATTATAGCATGTAAATTAGTTAGCCATTAGGCCTATATGCCATTTTCCGATATTCAACCAAAAAATTTATACACGGGTTGAAGCGCAGCTCGCAGAGCCTCTGTTAATTGCCAGGCACGACTTCAAGATTTAAGCTCGGTCTACAATAGACGCGTACGTTCCCGTTCCCGTGGGGAGTTTAAGTATATGAAACCCATAATACCGTCTACAATTAAACGCACACGCGATTGTGGACGTTACTATGGGTTTCGTATACTTCAACTCTCCACGGGAACGGGAACGGGAACGGGAACGTATCGGTCTATTGTAGACCGAGCTATAAAATACACGAAGCGCAGCCCACAGAGCCTCTGGCAATCGCCAGGTACGACTTCAAACCAAAAAAAAAAAAATACATAAAGCGCAGCTCATAGAGCCTCTGGCAATCGCCAGGTACGACTTCAAACCAAAAAAAAGGAAATACATGAAGCGCAGCAGATAGAGCCTCTGGCAATCGCCAGGTACGACTTCAAAAAAAAGAAATACATGAAGCGCAGCTCATAGAGCCTCTGGCAATCGCCAGGTACGACTTCAAACCAAAAAAAAAAAAATACATAAAGCGCAGCTCATAGAGCCTCTGGCAATCGCCAGGTACGACTTCAAACCAAAAAAAAGGAAATACATGAAGCGCAGCAGATAGAGCCTCTGGCAATCGCCAGGTACGACTTCAAAAAAAAGAAATACATGAAGCGCAGCTCATAGAGCAACTGGCAATCGCCAGGTACGACTTCAAATCAAAAAAAAGGAAATACATGAAGCGCAGCTCATAGAGCCTCTGGCAGTCGCCGGGTACGTCTTCAAAAAGAGAATACTTAAACACAACTCACTGAGCCTTCCCGGGCCCGTCTTTAGAACAGAAAGTGTCATGAAGCGCAGCTATGGAGCTTCCGGTTGACGTCAGGGTACATTTTCGCATTAAAAGCTTTCGATTTAATTCAAATACCTTTAATTTTTTGTTACTTACTGTCCGGCTTGTGCATAGTACGATCTGATCCGGACTGTCGTGCTGCCCGATTGTTGAATGTAGTCTGACAAGGGAAGGCCGCCAATTGTGAAATTCAGATTGGATTCATACTGCGCGTAATAAAAGCTAAAGGCCAGAGGTGTTATGTGGCAAAGCACTAACATGCGCTTCTTTGCCGTTGTCGAGAAAATCGATACTGAAATATTCCATTGCGTTCAAATACTTTACTACGTTAATCGTCATTCAACGGCCGCGTGGCGCAGCGGTAGGCTCTCTGGCTCTTCATTCGGTGGACGCGGGATCGAATCTCGTTGCTCAAAACTTATTTTTTTTTATTTCATTTTTATTGTAATTCAATTGTGTGTATATACATAATCTCCGGCAATCAGTTTCAACAATTATGTATATGATGATTTTTTTAAATGCCGTTTATGGTGGAAAAACCGACGACTTCGAACATCATTATGTTGTTCGCGAAGAAAGTTATATTTCAAAAATGTTAATAATTGTTTTTATAATGTTTACCAAGTATAGTTAACGGAACAAGTATGAACGATGTTCCAAAACGAATACGTATCGTGAGAATTAAACGCTCGGAACATAACAGTGACTTCTCGAATAATTTGATTTTCGACGCTGTTATAAGTTGTGCTAGGGACCGCATCTACCTTCTTTCGGAATTAGTAGGCAACTATGCTGTTATACGGCGTCCCGTTTCGACCCTCTTGACCCCCCCCCCCCCCCCCCCCGGCTTGTGCGAAAAGGAACATCTGTCCTTCAATTGGAACGGTCGAGTAACGGGATTTATAATTTTATACCTGCCGCAGCAAATGTTTGATCGAAGATGAGTCACTGTTATATTTCGAACGTTTCATTCTCACTACACGTATTCGTTTCGCAACATCGTTCATACTTCTTTCCGTTAACTGTACTTGGTAAACATTATGAAAACAATTGATAACATTTTTGAAATATAACTTTGTTTGCGAACAACATAATGATGTTCGAAGTCGTCGGTTTTTCCGCGACAAACGGCATTTATAAAAATCATTATATACACAATTGTTGAAACTGAGTGCCGGAGATTATGTGTATACATCCAATTGAATAACAAAAAAAATGAAATAAAAAAAAAAAAGTTTCGAGCAGCGAGATTCGATCCCGCGACCACCGGATGACGAGGCAGAGAGCTGATCGCTGTGCCACGCGGTGATTGAACTACGCATGTCGTAGTAAAGTATTTGAACGCAATAGAATATTTCAGTGTCGATTTTCTCAACAACGGCAAGAAAGCGCATGTTAGTGCTTCGCCACGTTACACTTCTGGCCTTGAGCTTTTATTACGCGCAGTATGAATAGAATCTGAATTTCACAATTGGCGGCCTTCCCTTGTGAGCGTGAACCTTCACTTTGACCATAAAGCGTAGAAGCTCTATGCGATGCTGAAGGCATTCATCACCTTCGTGAAACCAGTCAGGATACAATCTGGCGGTATCTGTGATAATATCATCTATAAGATTGATTAAAAGACCTTCGCAAGTCCGGTGCGTCTTCCACAATCGATAAAAAGCTTCGAGTTGCGATCTGACGATGCTTTCGAACTTGTCTGTGGGCCGGCTCAGATATGACACCGATGGCGCATCAGCGTCAGCATGTTCGTATTCCCGAAGTTCAGTATACACCTCATTCGGCGATGACGCTTCCATCGGAGTTTTAACGGTTTCAAAACGACATCGATCGCACGGAAGTTTGCGCAGGTTACGCTGAGCTACGTAACCAGCAAAATGATTGATTGCACAAAGTTCGTAGCTCGGTAACTCCGTTTCTTTCGACGTCTCCGTGTTCGCCATTTCTGTTTCCTCCTTTTGCCTCAGACCTTCCACAGCATTTTCTACTTCTGCCGTATCCTCGTCAAATTTGTGTTCGGGGGATCCGCAGGTATACTCTCTAGAGTATCGAAAGCCCGAGCTACCATCATACAGGGTTCTGTTAAAGTAACGGCGTCAGGACATTGTACATTTCCTCTGCTGCCGCTGCCGATGTTTTCGGTAGAAAGGGTGTGTTTCAGAGACAAGCGAACCATTCGAGCCGTGGGATTTGGGTTGTGACCACCTCGCTGGCGAAATTTCGAGAAGAGGTGTTCGATGGAATCTTGTTTGCATAGTCCGGCTGCCAACTCGAATCCCGGATAATTTTCTTTTATCGTCGTATACGTTAGCAGAATAGCTCTTACTGTCAGAGGCAGACCTCTCAGATAAGGCACCTTTTCCATTACCCGTGGTTGCGAAGTATTTTCAGTCATCCCCTTTCTCCTTGGATCAGCAATCGTCCATTCCGAAGAAAACTTCACAAACTCTGTAAGCGTTTCCTCGATCTCGGGATTCTTGTCGGCAAGCGGGCGCTTATCCGGATTTCGGCACGAAAGCTCGTAGGGATTGCACGAATCGATGACTTTATTCATACGCTCAGCAAAAACTGCGCTAGCCTGCCACGTTTCCGTGTTGAGCCTGAGCGGATCCTTGCCTGCAGTTGTTATTGCCCCTGCAAAACGGCGGCTCAAAATTTGAAAAGCACGCTTAATGTTCATCGCCTGAAAGGACGGTGGAAACAAGTGCGCCTCGGAGATGTGAGAGAGTAGATTCGAGGTAGTACTGCAGTTATCGTATCTCCAAGTTTTTACAAAATCTTCGTAGGAAGCGATAATCTGACAGTACAGTATTTTGTGTGTTCGCAACGTGCTCAAAAGATGTTTTATCAAATGAGGAAAGTCGAATGAAGCAAAGTAATTTCGGCCACCGATCATAAAGCACGGACTCTCCTCTGACACTTTTGAACAAGAATTGAACAATTTTCGGTTCGAGGGACCCTGATTACATTTCACGAGGTGAACTACGGCTCCAGCTTCATGCAATCGACGGAGGCATTCATCGACCAAGGTATGAATCTCCTCGGCCTTCATGCCAGTCCCGGGAAGAAAATACGCGAGTTGTTGCCGCCATGATTGATTTGCGTTTCAACTGTCAAGGCAAAAAACGAAGACGTAGCGCGCGCGTTCATCCCTTCGACCGAGTGGACCGAGATCAACGAGACCTTCGATGCAATCGAATTTCTCCGAATATTCCTCAAATTGTTTGATTGTCATCTCGTCCCATTTTAGAGCGCATACCCTATTTTCGATAGGCAATTCTTCAATTTTGACCTTCAACTTCTGGAATATGAAATGGCAGAAGCTGGGTTTTATGTCAACCTTCGAGATCCAATTGCGCACGGTACTTTCCGCTGGAAACATGCATCCTGCATTTCTCAAATGCGTATACGCAGACGCTGAGTAGTAAAAAAGTTGCTTTGCAAGATCTTTTTCTTCCTCCGAGTGAGGAGCATTTTTCCGGTGCAATTGGAGCTTCATCATCGTTCTTGCTGACGGCTGCAAACTCTTTTGCTGATCGAGAAAACTATCGAGGACAATTTTTTTTTCTCTTCACGTGCACCTGTCCTCAAAGCTCGTTTCAGCTTCTGACGGAGTTGTCGAATCGTTTTCTTCTTCGATGCATTTTCCCGTATCAAAGCGGCATTTTGTTTACGCAGAGGACGCAACACTTTTGCTTGAAACGATAGATCACCCACACATGATATGTGTCCTTCAGGTGTCTGACATGCAGGGTTACTATCATCGGGTTGCGGTTCTACCATATCTGTAATACTTCTACATTGCTAGCGCTCACCAAAACGCGAAGATAACGCTACGGTGCAGACAATATCGCTCTCTCACTTATGGCTCGTCACTTTGGGTTGCAATGCGCAAGCGCGAATTAAAACGGGAGTGCGCAACAGTTGTATTGAGTATATGAAAACACGCATATATGTAAACGCCAATGGTCGCGCGTGCGCAGAATGACCAAAAGTAACTCGCTCTGTCTCACTTTATCGCCGTCCTCGCCACTTATAGGGAAGCATAGGGCGCTGGCAATATAGGAGTATTACATATATGGGTTCTACGTTCATCCAGGTGCAATTTTCGTCATCCGAATCAGCAAAGCTCACCACTGTCTTCCTATACTTACGCGCATGCTCCGCAACGTGAAAATCTTCTTCACCTACGCCCGTAGGTATACACGCCGATGCCGACGAGTGAACCGTATCAAAGGCGGACTTACCTGTGATTTATACCTCTACAGATTCACAAGGCATAACAAGCAACGTTTCCGTCAAGCCCGAGGAAACGGTAACCGCCGGTATGACAGTGGTTCGCCGCAAACGCGGAAATGAACGGCACCGGTTCATCGGCAGAATCGTTGAGAATCAACGACTCGAACTCGACCGGGTGCGGCGTTGCGAGAGAAATTGCATCACTTACCATTGTACGGACTGCGCAATCATCCACTGGACCTTCCGCATATGTGGATGGAGTTCGGACTTCCGGGTGGTCCTTCGAATCGTCAACACTCTCGAGAAACATAAGAGGAATCGCCTGTTGCGAAAGTCTGTTGCCAATGAAGTACATTGGGCTGAAATGCTCCCGGCATAACCCCCACGTCCGTAATGTTTCCGGTGATAAAGTCAGCAAGTACTTATTGCCTGCGATTTCGAAAAAATGTACCTGCATTAACAACTGACTCATCTGCGCCAAACCGCGCCGTGTGAATATTTTGACTTCGAAACTCGATAGAAGAATTTTTTTTTCCTACCAAAAGTAAGTTTTGGTGATAATTTTGAGTACTTCGCGATGAGGTAAAAATCAGTAAAAAAAAAAAAAAAACATTCTGCAGATCCGAAGAACATTTTTTGTTGTCATCATAAAGTGAAAAAGTTTGAAATCAATCGTTTGAAAAAATGTTGTTCAGAAAACCTCCAGAAAACTTTATTTCTTCTACTATGAAATTAATTTAAACATTTTTGCAAGCAAGTGCAATGATTTTTTTTTAATTGTCTCTTTTACAAAATTTCTGTTTTCGAGAATTCATATAGGTTCAATTTCTGATCGTTTAATACCCCGCATACTTCTTAGATGCAACACGGAACATTTCTCCGAACATATATCAAAAATTCACACATCACAATTTTGACAAAATTATAAAAATTGAATTTAAAATGGAGTGAAAATTCTGAACAATTTCATACATGTTCAGAGTAACGAACGAGGTCATTCTGTAATATAAGAAAAGAACATGAACGGAAATTTGTTCAACAATTTTTTCCCCCCATAATGCTTTTACAAGTTTTTTGCATTATCAAGAGACACGGCAGACGTTTCTCATGGTGCATGCAAGCACTCATTTTTCATGTAGGAAATGAAATTTAAAAAAAAAAATTTTTTTTGGTACACCCTAATATATATATATACATATCTCTCTATAGCATAAAAATATTTCGCCGCCGCCGCTGCCGCTGTGTACAAGAATCGAGCCTTGAGTGGAGGCTCTTAGACAATCAAACTCTTTAAGTCCAAGAGCTCGACTGCCCCAGAGCTTCCAACTTTCCAGTTAGGATTGGTGTTTGGGTTGGGTGTTTGGGTGTGGTGTTTGGGTTGGACGTTTTGGTTAGAGTGTTCGGGTTTAGGGTGTCTGGGTTGGGTTTGGTGTTGCGGCTGGAATGCGAGGGTGCGAACCGCCCCAGTACGCGGGGGGTTGGCGCGTGAAGCGCGCAGGGGGGCAAAGCCCGAATGCCGAATGCTGTTGAATTTTTTCAGATTTTTATTGAGCCACGAAGTACGAAAATTGTAATCGTATACAATTTTTGTCCGAGACGATACACAACATACATCCTTACGTATCGTGAAGTCGATTATCATTGTCCAAGTTCATTAAATGTATGGTATACATTTAATACTCCGTATCTTCCCGGACTTATTTTTCTTCCATGCGGGCCCAGTTTTTGTGCAGTTTCTGAAGTTCGATGTATGAACACTCCTGATGTAACACATACATTTTATGCTATTATTTTTTTTATTTTTCACAGGGAAACACTATAATTAGGGACACATATATATATGAATATATATTTTTTAAAGGGGTAAATTTGCCTTGGCCAATATGAATAGATTTTTTTTTTTTTTTTAAGATGACACTATATTTAGAGGACACTATTTTAACTTGGCGTCCTTTTTCATTTTTTTAAATCATTATTACTTCAAATTCATATTATTAGAATTTTCAGTATGATTCTTTTTTTTTCCAAATATTAATATCATCGCAAAGTACTATAGAATCTCACTGAAACTGACTTTTGGTTGGGAACGTACAAGCAAGACATCTTTCAGGTCACTACTGCGCAGCATACACTAGTCAAATGAGTGTCACATTTTCCTTGCGGCTTATGCAAGGTTCTGTGCATTCATTAACAGTAGTGGAGGTCAATTTGTATTACAGCATGTGTCCTCAATCTGAAGAAATATTAATAACAATGGATTCACAAAAAATTGAACTGATGAATGCAAATTTCCATGATGGTACATTTCGGTTCAGGTTTTCCAAAGAATAATCCGTATTTTTTTTTCCGATGTAATGCATCATGGCTCGTTTCGTTTATAAAACGTTGGTTTTACGAATTTACCAGGTACATTTTTTTGTACCGTTGACCGTTTAATAATTTCAGCAATTCGTTAATGGAACAATGTTTTGGCTGGTTTAAACCACGGACTATATTTGTTAATGAACAAATTTAGTTCAGCAAACCAAGGAAATTTTTGGTTTGAACCAAGGGCTAT
The DNA here is from genome assembly GCF_021901495.1 of Neodiprion virginianus. Taxonomy (NCBI): domain Eukaryota; kingdom Metazoa; phylum Arthropoda; class Insecta; order Hymenoptera; family Diprionidae; genus Neodiprion; species Neodiprion virginianus. The sequence continues at coordinate 11,218,825 of NC_060881.1, read as the reverse complement.
ATTAGTTAATAAACAGCCCACCCTGCGAAAAAATGTACGTCGTGAATTCTTAAATCAAGGTTTTATAAACGAGATGAGCCGTAGTGCGTTACATCGGTTCAAAAATACAGATTTTTGAAAAAAATCAACGAAAATGTAGCATCATAGAAATTTGCATTTATCAGTTGATGTTTTTGTAAATCCATCGGTATATTAATATTTCTCCAGGTTGAGGCAACATGCTGTAATACAAAATACCACTTCTATTAATCTGCCGCGCAATAGTTACATCTCATTGGATCAGTGCTCCCCATCGCGTCACATCTACCGGGGGTGGGGGAATGGAAGAGTAGGGGAACACCGTCCCGCAGTACGTTGCCGGGCACTAGTCGAGACCATTCGGCTTCGAACTGTGCGCTGGGGAAGAACTATGGTAAGTTGGGTTTTGAAGTCTTCCAGATTACAAATTGTCAATGAATGCTATTTTTCGTTGCATACTTCATTATCTTCATTTGTTTCTATTCACAGTCAGAAGAAACAGTTCGGACTCTCGAGGGCGAGATGAAGCAGCACGAGTTGGCTATATTAGCCACAGCAATGGACAGTAAGTTTACGATGATCATAATCGTATTTTTTCTAAACAACTATTAAGGGGATGTGAAACCCCAACTCAGGCTCTATCCCCTCCCTAAATCTTGGATCCGGATTTTTTCAATGGTGCGTTGAGTTTTCGGGAATTAGAAGAATGTGAGCTTATGTAGAATTTAGAGACGTAGACCGTAACATTGTGCTTTTTTCCAAAATATCAGAGCACCCTTAAAAAAGTCTACATGCTAGTGACATTGGCCCATATTTTTAATGCGCTTTTATTGTCCCTGTTGCAGAGGGCTCGCCGAAACTCGAGCTGCCGACCCACCTACTACTGTGGCGAACGGCGTGGTAGCCGCGAATCCACCTACGGCAGCCAGCGACCTCGACTGCAGGCGGCAACCAACAGCTACCAAGTACGTTTGATTTCTCATATTATATGAAATTATCTACTCCTCTCAATTTCGGTCTCCTGAGAATCTTGACATCAAAATAATCAAGAGACGCTTCAGCGTCTCAACACCAAGTTGAAACACAAATTTTTAAACAAATGCTCGAGACCGACGCACCCTTATGTATTCGAATGTTACAAAAACCCATTTAATTAAGATTATTTTTACAGAAAAACCGAAGAAAAACTCGCGTTCATGCAGGCGCCAACGGCAGCAGAGTGAGCTGTATCATCGGCAACAAGACGGGGCAAACAAAAATCGCGCCCTAAAGAAACCCCCGACCAACCCCCCTAACAATCATCTCCCACCCATTCAGGGTGAGGAGATGATTCCAGCTTCAACACTGAAGATTATTTTTAATTGTATGCTGGATGGAATCGAAAAAAAAATTAAGAAATAAATATACCAATCATTCTTCAGTACACCCTTTTTCGCATAGCGTTAGTTATTTTAGATTTCACTGTTCTCCGAGATTCTTGCATTTTTCCATTCCGAGAAAAAATGCAAATAATTACAATGCAACACTGACCGATATTTTAAACCCACGCATCAAGGCGGCAATCTCCTGCCACAGGAAACCTGTATAGTTTTGTTCCCGTAAATTTCGAATTGTTACAACCAAGGTAAGCGCAGAGATCGCGCGCACGTTGCGGTTTGTTTTTATCCATTGTTGTATGTTTTTCGACGCAACAAAGCACATACAGAAGTTACTCCCTTATTACGAGATTACGATGTTGAGTATTCGTAACACGAGTTGCGACTGACGATCGTAAAATTCGTAGATAGATTTGGGGGCATCCGTGATCGCATACAAAGTAATACATTGTAAACTTCGTTGTTTCGGCATATATTTCGAGATATACATGCAAAATTTCTCGTAAATATTTGAATCGAGAGTCGACCGGCGATGTCAAAGTATAATGCAAAGAACAATAAACCGGGCCGATTGTGATAAAAAAAAAATCAATGATCTTTCAATTGTTGGATCCAACGTTTTCGGTGGGTAAACGACCAAATGGGGGTATGGCACCGCCTAAAGGGAGGAAAATGTTGATTATTCCATATGATCATACATGTATTGTAATGTGGCATTTTTGATGCCCGTTACAAGGGGCTCCTTGAACCCTGGGCGGAACCAAAATTTAGAAATTTCCGATTTTGAGTCGCGAAGTTTTTTGCAGAAGAGCGCCAGGACTAGAGTCACGCATACGAAACAACGAGAGCGGACACCTTAGCGAATAGCGTAAGATATTTCAGGTTTTTTGTTTTTTTTATTTTTCAAGCTACAGCGACATCAGGCAAGAAGTCGGCACCGAATTCAAGGAAATTGCGGAGTGGCGGACCAGCGACAATTGCAAAGGAAGGATGTCGAGGCTAGTAGTATAGGGGCACTTTGGGGCGTCACAACAAACCCCCCTCGCACCCCTCTCCGGCGCCAGCCCCTCGCCTAGGAGTGACTTTGGGGCGCCTTCCCCTTCCCCCGCCGCCCCTCGCCTAGGAGTGACTTTGGGACGCCTTCCCCTTCCCCCGCCGCCCCTCGCCAAGGAATGACTTTGGGACGCCTTCCCCTTCCCCCGCCGCCCCTCGCCTAGGAGTGACTTTGGGACGCCATCCCCTTCCCCCGCCGCCCCTCGCCACGGAGCGAATTTTGGGACGCCATCCCCTTCCCCCGCCGCCCCTCGCCGCGGAGCGAATTTTGGGACGCCATCCCCTTCCCCCGCCGCCCCTCGCCACGAAGCGAATTTTGGGACGCCATCCCCTTCCCCGCAGCCCCTCGCCACGGAGCGAATTTTGGGGCCCCTTCCCCTTCCCCGCAGCCCCTCGTCTAGGAGGTATTTTATTCTAGAAGCTTCTCCGGACGACCACCCCTTTCCCGCAACCCCTTACCAAGGAGCGGTTTTTCCGCCTCGAAGTTCCGCGGCCCGTCAGCCCTTCGCCTGCGACCCCCTCGCCACGTGGTGAATATCGTGTGACGACCCCTTACCCCGGGTACCGTTGACCGCGAATCAGATTCCGGACTCTACGGGATGGCCTCTGGGCCTGTGCACCCTGACCATGGGACGATCCCCTTACCCTGGTGCCCCTGGCCGTGCGGCCGATTCTGGGGCCACCTACCCATCTGGCCCCGCTACCTCCGTTCACGAAGCGAACTCTGCGACTTGGACGTTTGGGGTTACAGGTCCTCCACCCCGGCTCTCGTTCTTTCTCCATCGCTGCTCTCTGTGTCGGGTGCTCGTGTCACTGACCTTACCCAGCCGTCAGTGTTTATCCTAAGGTTTACGTGCGCTTGGAAAATATAGACCTGGTCACTCTCTCTCTTTCTTAATGCAAGACTATAGGCATACTTAGATGTACGAGGATCAGGGTGGGTGGGTGAGGAAACAGAACTCAATGGTGGATTGCATAGAAAAATCAAATCTCATCCTCGCAGGTTTATTCGGTTAACGCAGGTGCAAATACATACATGGTTATTACTATTTGTTTGCTTGTTGTTGGAGCAGGATGTTTTTATTTGTTATAGTTACAGCGCCCCACATCACCACTATACTTATAATAATTATAGCAATCACGAGTATAGACAGTACCACCCATGGATAAGGCTGTTCTTCGGGCACGTACAATGGTTCATCTACAGCATCTGCGTTCGCTTGGCGGGGTGTAGCCGTGTTGATCCGAGTCTCTTCACACGAAAAAATTCTCAGGGTAACACATACGTCTGATATTTCCTCTTGATTAATTTCGAGTTGTACGGTGCCCTTGGTCTTCATTGCGAAATAGCGGACAGGAGGTTATCCCGATGCTTGATGATGGTAGTGTCGAAATAGTTTGTTCAGAGGCTGGCTAAGGCTTTGTCCTCAGTTTCGATGGCCTGCTTGATTTCAGCAGCGAGGTATGATGGAAACAGGCGGGTAATTTCAAGGAGAACAATACTGAGGTAATTCTCGGCAAAGGCAGGATTCACTGACGACGCGATGTGTTCTAGGACAGCGCCGTATTCCTTCTCCGCTATTTGCCTGATGCGATGAAGACTCGGTTCCTTGAGCTGCGTCAGATTCACTTTCTCGGCTATGTATGCGACGTATGATTTCTTGCACTCGTTTACCGAATGGGCTAAACGCTGAAGCCTTCGTAGCCGTTCGTCGACACACACAAATATAGCTTTAAGTCCGTTGAATGTGGATTTCTGCATTACAATGGTGGGTTGATACACTTTCTGGCGTTTGGCGGGTGACTGAAAGTTCTCATCCTGGGTGGCCGTGTCTGCGCAGTCTGATTCCTTATCTTCTGATTCGGTGACTTCGGATTCCGTAGGTATTTCAAATCTGACGGCTCGCTCACCGTGTGCTGTTGACAATTCGACGTTGCAGCCACCAAGCTCAATCCGATTAAAATACCATTGGGCATCGGTGTATCCTTCTATGTCAAGGTATTCGGAGATATTGTCCAACTCATCTGCGAGTCGCGACCAGGCCGCTGGTGTCAGACGCACGCCTCCGGAGGAGTTGTTGACGAGTTTGATGACCGGTTCAAACTGATCGTCGAGCCGTAGACCGAGACCGATGACTATTTTCTTCGTAAAAGAATTATTTAGACTATACGTTGTCGACAACAGCAGATTTTTCTCAGTCTTTTTCAAAGCCTTCGTAAATGTTTTATACATTTTATTCACGTTGCCCATTGGTGCAGAAGATTTGGATGTAGCCATAGTTCACGTGAGGATTCTTCCGTAGTTGTCGCAAGACTGACGCTCTTTTGTATCTCACTTGAATATAGAGGGTGTAACCCCCCACTCTACAAAATGGCGTTTGCAGCGTGACTAAAAAGAATTAACGAAATTCTAACGCCTCGTATGATTCAGGCGTTCCTTACCAGACTATATCAAGCTTACGCCGTTGATTATATTTCGTTTCCACGATGGGGAGTAAGACAAATGTAAATATGTCGCCAGAAAACCCAACGATCTCGATAGGCCTGTATCAAACTTGCATTAGGTTTAGAGCTCGAATTCGGAGCTATGGTCGGTGCAAACAGTTGCAGTCTATCGAGGTATGTATACGTAGACATTGCAAGAGAAGAAAATAATGGGAAGGGTTACGGGAGTAGACAGCATGGTTCATGTTATACACGTAATGTTTGGGACTTGTGACGGTTCGTAGGCTGGCCCGCGCTTTTCCGACGTACAGCCTTAGGGTATGTTGTTTGTTATGCCTTAGTGGTCGACGAGGAAATACAAAGGGGCCTCACCGGGTGTATCATTTCGTTGTCGCAAGATGAGTCTACAATCTCCGTAGGCCTGCATTAGGTTTATATCTCGTTTCCGTTTCTGAGGCTGGTGCAAACAGTTGCAGTCTATCGAGGGACGTATACGTAATCATTGTAACAGAAAAAAGATGATGGGAAGAGCTGTGGGTGTATACAGCATGGACCGTGTTATACTTGCAATGTTTGGGCCTTGCGTCGGACGGTAGGCTGGTCCCCGCTTTTCCAACGTACAGCCTTAGGATATGGTGTTTGTTATGCCTTAGTGGTCGTCGCGGGAATACGAAGGGGCCTCACCGGGTGTATCATTTCGTATTCGCAAGATGAGTCTACAAGCTCCGTAGGTCTGCATTAGGTTTATATCTAGTTTCCGTTCCCTAGGGTGGTGCAAACAGTTGCAGTCTATCGAGGGACGTATACGTAATCATTGTAACAGAAGAAAGATGATGGGAAGAGCTGTGGGTGTATACAGCATGGACCGTGTTACGCTTGCAATGTTTGGGCCTTGCGTCGGACGGTAGGCTGGTCCCTGTTTTTCCAACGTACGCTCTTACGGTATGTTGATTGTTATGCCTCAGTGGACGAAGGAATACAAAAGGGGGGTCTCACCGGCTGTATCATTTTGATGTCTCAAGATGAGTCTACAATCTCCATAGGTCCAGTATGCATTAGGTTTATAACTCGTTTCCTATTCTGAGGGTGGTACAAACAGTTGCAGTTTATCGATGGCGGTATACATAGACGTCGCATGAGAAGAGTATTAACATTATTCTCAAATTCACTTGTTTCTAACCGTCACCAACCGCCGAATCAGCTCCACGATTTGAGGTAGGAATTGCGAGTGAATCCATCGGATCGTTTTCTATTTTATCTCTAAATTTCATATGTCTCGACGAATACCCGTTCTCCCGTTAATCAAAGTAGGCTTTAGGGCATGCAAGTTTTTCAACAGGATAAATGACGTCAGCTGTACAACTTTGTTTAATTATGAGAAAACCATGATTATCGCTGTCAATAGATTTGTTTTGCCATATGTAGCAGGCAGCCTCCGCGTTGGGTCCGGATGGCTTTGGTTTATTTTCACCCTGGCTGCGGGTGTCTCACCGCGAACCGCCACGGAAGGTTTACGCTAGCGGACCATAGTAAAATTTCGTATACTTAGCTCAAGAAGCGGCGTGGTAACGTATTGTAATAGCATTTGGCCTAAACAAAACCCAACCTGTTGAACTTATAAATGGTTGTGGGCCCGGAGATCTTCTCAGTTAGAAAATCGCAGTGTTGGCGAAAACAACGATTCTGTGTCAATTATTGCCATATTTTTTAAATAATGCAATCAATTAACGATCTCCGTTACGCGGTGGTGAAGGCAGCTAGCCAGGCTAGGAGGGCTAACGCGAGTCTTGTGCGGGTGTGCCCTGTTTTTCGTCGGGAGCTGTTGTTCCGCATGTCACATGCAGAATTGCTTCGGCATTTGCGAGAGCTTCTGGCGGTCTGCGGGGCACGGGCCCTGGCGCACCTCCACAGCACCGGTGCGTTGCGGGGTTACGAGTGCCTCAGTGTAGCCGCGAGTGTAATTCGTCAGCGGGGTGCCACCCGCTTCGCCGTTGTTCGGGCGCTGATGGCTGAGTACAACGAGCGAAACGGTAAGTTGTTATTTGTGTTGTGCGCAGTGTACGTTTGTGTGGAGTTTGAATTACCGGATCTTCAGAGTGGGGTAAAAAGATAAAAGAAAATATGTAATATGGAAAAATTTAGATCAAGTTTTCCAACCGTTAGAATTCCGCGCGATGCTGGAGGACTCCGCGGAGAATGAGGCGGCTCTTTGTGATATCGTCGTCGACGTCGCCGATGAGACGATTGCGTCGCAAGGAGTAGCGCTGGGGAGGCCCACCGAGGAGCCGGTTTCTACCGCTCGTGACGGTAAGTCCGGATGATTGTCCGTACGCTGTGACGTAGCAGGGAGTTGTCGCGTATAAATACGTTGTGCGCGAGTGGTATATCAAAATTTCCTTGTGTTAGAATTCATGATGGATACCAGCGAGAACGAGGCAGCTCTTCTCGAGGGCTGTGTTGCCTGCGAGGAGTTGGCGATTGCGGGAGAGGCAGGGGTGAATGAGACGATGGTGAACGATAGGTCCGCCGAGGAGCCGATTTCTGTCGGAGCTCGTGACGGTAAGTCCAGATGATTTGTCTGTACGATATGCCGTATATCATGGAGTACCCGTGTGTAAATACGTTGTGCGTGAGCGGTGTTCCAAGAGTTCTAGAATTCTTCTTTCACGCGTGTACTGAAGGTTATTGTGTCCGTTGCAGAAATCGATTCATCACAGGCGTCGACCTTAGTGTTGTCACGTCCAGGTCCGTCAGGAGTGTTGGAAATTCAAGGTATATAGGAAAAGTTTGAAAACAAAAAATGCAGACTAGGTATTTTGATATGAACTCACGAGCAATTTCTTCTCTGGTGGGGGCGGGTAATTAGATCCGGTCGATGCTCATGAGCCGGCGGTAGCAGAAGAAGAAGGAGACAATTATTCCATATCCCCAATGGATGAGGCGATAATATTCTCGTGGCCGCAGACACCCGAGAGTGGAATATTCACTCAGATGAGTTATACTCCGCCGGCGATGGACGAGGATATTTTTTAGGGGACCTAATCACGCGGGTACTCTAGGGTGTGCGTTTCTAGTAAAACCGCGAAATTCAACTATACTTGCGGATTGACGACGCTTTACCATGGGGGTTTAGTCTTATTTTTGTTTTATATGTACAACAGGGGGTCTTATGCAAACTGTTGGTCCGTTTCGCGTGAACGAGGGCGCCAGTACCTCGGGCGTACAGATCGGCGGGGGTAGGGCCCGGAGGGCTCCGAATTACGATTCTGACGTGACATTAGAGTCAGACGATGACGAGACACAGACAGCTTCCGACGTGGCGTTTGAATTCGACGACGATGCTGACGACGACGAGACAGAGGGTGCATACTCTGGAAACATGGGGAGAGAATCGGGGCTGGAGAGTGAAGCCGCGAGCGAGAAGGAGTCAAGTCAGGCACCCGATGACGGGGCTGATTCACTGGGTAACCGTTTCACGGTTATCGGTGAATCAACGAAATTCATTCGTAAATTCGCGGTCACAGGGCGTGAGTTGCGAATGAAGATCGCGGCCCCTGAATCGGGTGTTAATCTAGTGGAGTGGCTGGAGGACGCGTTCAGAGACCTGCATGCTTATGCCGTAGCAATGTGTCGGAGTAGCGACTACATAGGTTTCACGTTTAGCGCGGAGAGTTTTAATCATGGTCCTGCGTGGTTATCGTTCCGGCCGGTGAGGGATTCGCGGTACAGTGACCTCTGGAAGTTAGTTTTCAGCGTAGCCCAGAGCGCATCAGAGTTTGGCGTCGACAGCGTCTTCACCGTGACGGTACACAGTGTTGGAGTACCGGAGGGTCGCGGAAAGCCGAAGCCGATCACGCACGCGGGGGTACTCAAAAAATCTGTCGTGCAGATTGTCAACAGTGACGGGTTGTGTTTACCTCGTGCCCTCGTTGTAGCCAAGGCTCACGCCGAGAGAGGCCCGAACCGCAGTGGCGCTCTGCACGAGCATTACGAGATGGTGAGATTCGCTAGGTCCAGTTTCCAGCGTGCAGAAGCGCGTAATCTTGTTGCGAACGCCGGTGTCGAGATTCCGCCAACGGGGTGCACAGTGCATGAAATCGCACAGTTCCAGAACTATCTGGCACGCGAGGGATTCCTCATCACAGTGTACGAGTTGGGGAGGCTAGGTACCGGCGAAGCGGCATTTTACGACGGTACTGCCGTGGTGAGAGCAAACGGAACAGGCGATGTCAGGCACCGATTGAATCTGCTGTATTATCCCGAAGAACAGCATTATTGCCCAATTGTAAATTTAACCGCGGCGGCAGCAGGGGCCTTTTTCTGTCAACCCTGCAATAGGAAATTTAACAACGGGTACGAACACCGATGTTCCGTAAAGTGCCCACAGTGCCTCGCATCGCCACCGTGCAACAGCCAGTCTCGCGAAATCGAGTGTCCCGATTGTAGACGCGTGTTCCGCGGTAACGGTTGTCTGGAGTACCACCGCAGGATCGGCTCCTTCAGTCCGCGTCGTTCCGTTTGTGCAACGCTGCGTATATGCCGGAATTGCGAGCGATTCGTAAATCTTTCGCGGAGGGCACACATTTGTGAAACTCGTTTTTGCGTCACTTGCCGCTGCAACAGACCGTACAATCACTACTGCTTCATGACGCCGCTGAAAGACGCGACAAGACCGAAACGTTACATCTTCATTTTTTATGATTTCGAAACGCAGCAATGCGAGACGGTAGACGGTGACGCGACGACAAACATACATGTGCCGAACTTGTGCGTAGCGCAACAAGTGTGTACGCAATGTATCCACGATCCCGATATATCGAACGGCTGTTCCGCTTGCGGGCTCGTGCGTGAGTTCGTTTTCAGGAGGGAACCGGTGAAGGAGTTGGTAGACTTTGCTACTCGGCCCGTTCAGGACTTTGCCCGCATCGTATGCATTGCGCACAATGCAAAAGGTTTTGACGCGCAATTCATACTGCGGCATATGGTTGAGCGGGATGGAAACCCGCCGCAGGTCATCCTAAGCGGCAGTAAGATCATTATGCTCGAAACGGGTCACACCCGATTTCTGGATTCCTTGGCATATATGCCTATGGCATTATCGGCGCTACCGAAGGCTTTTGGACTACCGACTACTTCCGTGAAAGGTGTATTTCCCCACCTTTTCAATACCCCTGAAAACGTGGGTTACGTGGGACCGCTCCCCGCAGCGAAGTTTTACTCTCCGGATACCATGAGTAGCGATGCGCGAGCAGAGTTTTACTCATGGTACAACGAGGCTGTAGCGAACGACCATCTGTTCGACTTTGACGCGGAATTGTTGTCGTACTGTCGGTCGGACGTGGATATTCTGCGACGTGCGTGCGTAGCATTCAGGGACATATTTCTGGAGTGCGGCAGAGTGTGTCCCTTTACCGAGAGCACGACAATTGCCTCGGCTTGTTCGGTGCTGTTCCGTAAAAATTTTTTACAACCGGAGCGAATAGGTATCCTGCCACCGGGCGGCTATCGTCTTGCCGATGCCCAGTCTCGTAAGGCTCTGGAGTGGTTGGTCGTGAAAGAGCGCGAGCTGGGTATTGACATCAGGCATGCCGGAAACGGACGTGAGTTTCGGATTCCGGAGACGGGTCGCAAGGTGGACGGATACCATGTCGCGGGCGACGGTACGCGACACGTCTACGAGTTTCACGGTTGTTTCTGGCACGGCTGTCGTAAATGTTTACGAATCAACCGCGATAGGCGTAGCGTCAACGGCGAGACGTTGGATAGGCGTTACGAGGAAACTCGTGCAAAGATCAACCGTATGCGCGAATTGGGTTACCGCGTGACGGAACAGTGGGAATGCGAGTTTGATCGGAGCTTGAGGGAGAACGAGGAGATGAGGGAGTACGTGGCAACACACCCGCTGATCGCTGGCACTGCCACGAGCGAAGCACTCAATCCGCGTGATGCGTTCTACGGCGGTCGAACGGGGAACGCTTCCCGATACTACGAGGTGAAAACAGATGCAACGGGCAACGCGTACGAGGAAATACGATACGTCGATGTTTGCTCGTTGTATCCGTTCATCTGTAAGAATGGAAGGTTCCCTGTTGGCCACCCGACGGTCTACGTTGGAGAGGAGTGTAAGCTCTTGACAGGGTCGAGCGGTTGCGACATCACGCGAGTTGAGGGGCTCATCAAGTGCCGAGTTTTACCGCCTCGCAATCTTCATCACCCTGTTTTGCCGGTGCGCATGCATGACAAACTCATGTTTGCCTTGTGCCGCTCATGTTGTCAGAGTTTGAACCAGGACGAGTGTAGACATGATGACCAGGCTGCGCGAGAATTCGAGGGCACGTGGGTGTCGATCGAATTAAAAAAAGCCGTGGAAATGGGATACAAGATCAGGAGCATAAGCGAGATCTGGTCGTATACGGTGACATCGTTTGACCCGACTACTCGTCAAGGTGGGCATTTCGCCGGCTATATCGACACCTTCCTCAAGATTAAGCAAGAGGCAAGCGGCTGGCCTGCTGAATGCGAGGACGAGTCGGCTCGAATGCGCTACCTTGATGAGTATGAGCGGGTCGAGGGTATACGGCTAGATCGCGACCGTATTGCTAAGAATCCCGGCATGCGATCAGTTTCCAAATTATGCTTAAATTCGTTTTGGGGCAAGTTCGGGCAACGCGAGAATCTGGTAAAAACAGAGGTCATAAAGACGCGTCAGCAGCTGCTCGAGCTTTTGACCAACCCTGAAGTCGAGGTGTCCGGTTTGCTGCCCGTGAACGACGAAGTGTTGTACGTGCGTTGGTCGCACGCGCAACACAGCGTTGAACCGTCAGCGCTGGCAAACGTCGTGATTGCCTCGTACACCACTGCCCAGGCTCGGCTGAAGCTCTTCTCGTTCCTTGAGAAGCTCGATCGGCGCGTGCTCTATTACGACACCGATTCAGTAATTTATACCCGAAACCTCCGAAGGCCAAACGAGTATGAACCTCCCACGGGTAACTTTCTTGGCGACCTGACGGACGAGTTGGCGTCTTACGGCCGTGGGAGTTTTATACGCGCTTTCGTCTCGGGAGGGCCAAAATTCTATGCTTTTATCATTAAACGTCCGAATGGTGAAGAGGTGGAAATTTGCAAGGTGAAAGGCATATCACTGAATCACGCAACGAGCTCGAAAATCAACTTCGAGGCCATCAAGCGGATGGTGGTAGAAGCCGCTGCACCCATTCCCTTGGAGTATCGCGCCATTCGCCGAACGGAACTGCACGCAGTCGTGACGCGCTCCGAGCACAAAACGTGTAAACCAGTGTACGTGAAAAGGCGTTGTTGCGTCACGAGTTTCGATACGCTGCCCTACGGTTATCGCACTGGATGATGACGAAGATCCCAGACTCCGAGCAGTTGCACACCACAGCTTCCGTCTTCTCACCCTGCGGTAGTACAGACACCCGGACGGCAAGCCACGCGCGCGTTTGAGCGACAGATAGATAGACAGACAAACAAATAGACGGACAGACAGAGGACACCGAAGGGATTCTTACCCCAACCGCCTGTTATTCCAACCGGCGAGACGCCAGGCCAACCCATCAGATACTCTCTTGTATGTGTCCCGCCAAACTGTATAAAGGTTAGTACCACGCTTAAACCCTACGCATGAAAAATTGTGAAAAAATCTCGCATTGCTCGTAAAAATTCATCTCGTAAACCGCGGCGGGGCGCGCTGTTTTCAAGCTGATATCACTGCGCGCACGCGTACGAATAAGCTCATGGCGTACGCGCCTCACGCACAATCAGCTCGACCGCGACCGCGCCGATGAGCTCGTACCTGCGCGGTTACGCTTCCGCGTGCGCTTGAATAAGCTCATGGTCAGCGCACGAAGGGAGTGCCGCCGCCGCCGCCGCCGCCGCGAGCAAGCTAGCGTAGTAAAAGAACGTGTTTTCAATTGTTTCAATTTTTATAGATCCCGCATTATCCATGGATTCTTCTTCTTCTTCTTCTTCTTCTTGTTCGATGACGGACACACGTTGGAAACATCCGTTTTCGGCCATTGTAGCCGGGCCATCAGGGTGCGGTAAATCAAATTTCGTCAAGAACTTTCTGCGTCATGGAACGTCAATGTGCGACACAAGATTTAGTCGTGTGATATGGTACTTTGACGAATGGCAGCCGTTGTACGACGGGGACAAGAGTATAGAGTACCGCGAGGGGTTACCGCAACACGCCGATTACGAGGGTGACAAAAAACCGAAACTTTTGGTAATCGACGATCTGATGCGAGAGGCTTCAAACAATGTCGTCGTTGATCTTTTTACCAAGGTCTGTCATCATAAGAACCTCAGCGTTTTCTACATAACACAAAATCTCTTTCACAAGGGCAACGGTCAACGAGATATTTCCCTCAACGCAAACTACATAGTCTTCTTCAAAAATCCACGGGATCGTGCCCAAATTCAACATCTTGCCAGACAGGTGTATCCCGAAGATCCGAGGTTTCTTCAAGAGGCCTATCACGACGCTACCGCAGCGCCACACGGATATCTGCTTTTCGACCTGAAGCAATCCACTCCGGAGAATTGCCGTTTCCGATCAAACATCTTCCCTTCGGACGATAATCACTATGTCTACGTTCCGCGAAAGGATATAAAGGTCACCAATGCGCACCGGGTTCCAGTCGTTCAGCTGTGATGCCTCGAATACGCCGTACCGCGTCCGGTCGCAGAGCTCGTGCCGATTTCACCAAAGCAAACGCAGTAGCGCTGCACGCTCTGCAGAAATTGAACCCGTCGCAGAGATCGGCATTGCTACGCACGGCCGACAATTCGCTGGTAAAGACCATTTGTGAGTGTGCATTGAACACCTTGGAGGGTAACGTAGCACTGTCCAGAATTCAGAAAAATCGTCTGGCACGTCATAAACAGACATTACGGCGGTTGGCCAGCAACCGGGGTACCTGGAAGTCCAAAAAACGTTTTCTTGTTCAACGTGGGAACGGATTTCTCACCCTCTTGCTCGCTCCGTTACTCGGGACTTTAGCCTCCAGCCTCTTCTCCAAGTAGCAAAATGGAACGTACAAAGAAGATGGTTTTAATTCCTATGGAGAGTATGGAGAGATTTCAACAACGCGTCAGCGAGGGTATAGCCACTACGCTTTCACCTGGAAATACAACTACCACACACACCGATCCCGTTTCAAGACTCGACAACGAGATGAAGGACATCTTGAACAAACCGTCGAAAGACGACGCAGAAAAATGGAAACTCTATCAGCAGGTACTTCAACGATATTTGTTTTTTGCAAACGACGCACGCAAACCCATGAAATTAGACGTTCTCGAGGAAAAGGAGAAGGAGGAAGAGGAGGAGGAGGAGGAAGAAGAAGACGGAAACACAGCCGAAGAATCAATGATATCTCCCACCGTAGCTGCGAGTCCTGGCAACGTTCAAGCGCGCGCAAAGAAAGTCGCGTTAGCGGTACCAAAGAAGTATCGTGCAAAGGCCGAAATGCTGATGCGCGAACTCGGCAGCGTACCGGAACGATTTTCTTGGGATGCCGCAGGAACCGTCTCGTTAGACGGCGTTACAGTTCCCGGCGCAAACATCGTCGACCTGGTCAATCACGCCATGCGATCTAGGAAGACTTTTACTCCTACAGGGGCTGGTCAGTTTGCACGGTTTCTTCAGACGATCAACGTACCCCGAGAATACGTGGGGAACGATACGCTTTGGAAAGACATACGCACATTCGACACTCCGGGTCTACCGACGGTAACATCGCAACAACTATCGACACACGCCAGTAGTTCCCCGACGAAGCGACGAAGTTCCGCAAACGTTACACCCGTAACCAGCCGTTCTCACGACGCAGGATACGCTCTACGCAAACGCGCCACCGGAGCAAAATCCGGTTGGAAAACACTTCGGCTGAAGAAAAATGACGACTCTTCTTGAAGAAACGTATTACAATCCCTCGCATATTGCCGGTTACGCGGGAGCACGAATTCTGGAAGATGTTGCACGCGAAAACAACTCTCGCGATTCGGTGAGAAAATGGCTGGCAGCTCAGGATGCCTACACCTTACACAAGCCCGTGCACAGGAAATTTCCGAGAGCAAGGTACAACGTTTCCAACATAGACGACGTATGGGAAGCTGACCTGGCTGACCTGAGTTCCATGAAGAGCCGCAACAACGGTTTTCGCTATCTCCTGGTGGTCATCGATGTATTGAGCAAGTACGCATGGGTGGTCCCGCTGAAACGAAAGACAGCCGCAACCGTTGCTGAAGGTTTCGAGCAAGTGTTACACACTACGCCGCGCAGACCCGACCTACTGCAAACGGACAAAGGTAAAGAATTTGTCGGGAGTGCTTTTCAGAAGATACTTCGCGACAATGAAATACGATATCGTGTTACTCGTAATCCCGATGTGAAAGCAGCTATCGTGGAGCGATTCAATCGTACACTCAAAGAACGCCTGTGGCGTTACTTCACGCATAAAAAGACGCAACGCTACGTCGATGTTTTGCCACAAATCGTGCAAGCCTACAACAATACAGTTCACTCGAGCATCGGCATGGCGCCGTCGGAAGTGACGCTTCGCAATGCTGCTACAGCACGTGCCCACATGGAAAAGCGTTATCCTCCGCGTCCAAATGGCAAACCGAGATTCCATAAGAATGATTTTGTACGTATTAGTAAAACCAAGGGAACATTTGAAAAAGGCTACGCGGCAAACTGGAGCGAAGAATTATTCAAGATCCGACGAGTGCTTGCACGTTCACCGATAGTGTACGTCTTGGAGGATCTCAACGGCGAAGTAATCGACGGCTTGTTCTACGACCCTGAACTTCAGCGTGTGGAGGGGGAAACACGGGGATGATAAAATAGCGTGTTATTGCAGTATGTCTCGCAGTCGTTGAGTGTTCACCGTTCGACTCGTGCATCAAAGAAAATGTCCCGGGATCAGTTTTACCTGACTTTACCGAGCAACAGCTCGATGCAGTTTTTTCCGGAGAATCGGACGTGCTGTTACATTACCCAGTTACCGCGTCAGATTCAACTAACGGGAGACTGGGAAGTCGGGCTGGCCGAAATTCATTATCCACTCACGTTTGAACACCCTCGGGGGTATGCGCCAGTGAAAAATGAAACGATACCCTGTGTCACGCATTACAATACTCCTGGGGAAGGTGCAGTTGAGGTATCAGATTGCAAGCTATCCGAAACCAACAAATCATCAAGGATCCCCGGCTGCCAGATGTTTATTTATTGCGATCTGGTGGAGCCACGTATCGTTGGAGATGTTTACGCCCCGCTGTTACGAGTCATTCAAACATGCGGCAAAGACAATATCTCACAAGGCGAATCAGAGATGAAAACACTATCACCACTGTACTACGTACCACTGATGCTCACGAACTTTCAAACCATCGAGATCGATATAAGAG